>NC_137466.1:100437689-100655586 GCF_964235325.1 Thermobia domestica | reverse complement strand
GAATAAAGAATATAGATTACGTTCCGCTGCTATGATATGAATTAGATATTACGAAACAACTATATTGCGAGTTGCTATGTTCAATGAGATCAAATGAATATATCAACAAAACCAGAAACGAGAAGTTCCGAATTCAACTCTTAATGACAATAATTGATTAGTTTATTAATATTTTCTTTTTCTTTCCTCATTATACCATCTCTAGCTAGGTCAAAGACCAAAACTGACAATGACAGACATCGATCACTTTTACCAGAGCTTCCATGAATAAAATTTTAGACGTTCCTGTCGCATATTACTACTTTAAATCGATTTTCGTTGGTAAATTTATGAAACTAGCATTAGTATAAACGACTTACGAAATTTAAATTTTATTTTACATTGGTGTCCTGGATACAGAGATCTCTCTTAACAAACTTTCCCATTTTTAACATTATACATATAGTTTCGACACTAATGGAGGCAGAAATAAAAATAATAAACGATTTCCGTATAATCACTACAGTTCAAGCATTAAACAAGGATTTCTTTTGTTTATATCATCAGTAACAGCAGGCAAAAATTTGGCCCGTGTTTTGTTTAGAAACCTACGTTCACGATGATATTATTAAACAAAATGATTTTTCTGTTTGCTTAAGAAATTGGTAGAACGTGCATATTCGTTGGGAAAGTGAAATTTTGCTGAAGTATCTCAGACTGCTTGCATTCCTTTATGAGAGGATTAGTATTAGTACTGAAGTTTAATCCAGGAAGCCATCACCATAGCATAAACAAAAAATATCGTAATGAAACTTACTGAACAAACTACCACACCAAAGGTATTAGTATGTTACAAAATCGTGTAAGCATTGTGAATATATTGTACATTTATAATCCACACACCAACTAAACTTGTTTGCCGGTTACAACACTTCAGAGCTTTATTTTTTACTATTTATATATTTTTTCTATACTTTAACAAAAAAGAAAAAAAAATTCTGACATGCATATTTAACTGTGCAAATTAATTAAAATCTTTCTTATTAACATTTTTGCAGTGTATAATTTATACACATATCTTTTCGAACTACGCTTTGAACGAAGCACCACAACTCTATATAGATGTTTAAAGCATTCGTATTTATTTTTCGTTGTTTTGTGATTGGTGGTGTATTTCTTTAACTATGCAATACTGTGCTCATTGTGAGGTCAAAGTGATTCTAAATAAAGCTCCGAAGTAAGCTACGTGTCCAGAGGCTCCCATTTTTATTCAATTAAAACAATACGCTAATACTAAATCTCTTTTTTTACGAGGAATCTAAACGATACATCTGATATTTTACATGAAACGCATACAAATAATGGATATAGACAAATTTCTGAAAATACAATGCTATTTGTTGATAATGTTACCACACTTACAGTTTTAAAAAAATCATAATCGCGACGTAACCGTGTGATTTTTTTTAAAGAACTTTTTTTTTCATGTTTTTTTAACTATATCTTTAGCAATTTGCAAATATTAAAAGTCATCTTCAGTCCACGATCTAAACAAACTGAATATATGGGTTATTTATTAATTTAAAAAGTTTTGTTGAAGTAATGTATTCACCATGCCTTTCTATTCATACATTTGAAGCCAACTTGTCCAACATTTCAGACCGAGCAGTTTTTTTTTTTTTTCGAAGACAAGAAAAAGGAGAGGCAAACTACATACGAGGATTGTTACGCAAGTTCTAAGAAATGTTACAACTTGATATGCAAAACACTTAGAACATATTCATTGAACCTTCATAAAAAATACCAAATTTGATGTTAATTGCAGATGTAACAAGGTATTCATGCCGACATTGTAACTACTAGGTGATAATGCCAAAATAAAGAAATGAGACGCTGAATTTTGGAGGGGAAAACCAGCATTGAAGAAGATTCTCGACCAGGAACGCTCATTAAAGTACTAACTCAGGAAGAGATTGCAAAGTCCATGAAAGTGTCATAAATGATCGCCGACTGACCATCAGGCAGATTTCAATAACAGTCAACTGCAAACATTGACGGAATTATCACCCAATACCTAGGAATGAGATAAGTTTCAGTGAGACGGGTACCCAAACTTTCAATCGGTGACCAAAAATGACCAGCTGGCAACATTTCAAAGAATGACCTTCAGGTTTTCCGAACAAAACGAGATTCCTTCCTCACTCGACTCAGAACAGTAGATCTGACATGGGTACACAATTACCAACCCAGTCAAAACGAAGTTCCAAGCAGTGTAAACAACCCTCACTCCCACCTCCAAGGAAGGCCCAGTCAGTGCTTTCAGCAAGACAATTAGTATTGTTTTTTAGATTTGGAGAGGTAGTGATGGAAATATTATCTTCAAAGGGGAAAACACTAACTTTGGATTATGTAGGCATCCTATGAAAGCTGCGTGATTATGTTTGGCAGAAGTGCAGTATGGAACTGATAAAAGGTGTCCTTTCTCATCAGGACAATATCCTTAGCCGCAAGTCAGTCGCCGCCAGGCAGCAATTCACGATTGCAGCTTCAAATTTGTCCCATCACATCCAAGTTATTAGCCCGATCTGGCACTTTCTGATTTTCATCTGTTCCTAAACATCAAAAAGAAGCTGGAAGGTGCTAACACTTATAATGACGTCTGCAGATGACAGTGTGAAAGGCTTCGACAAAACTTTTTTTCATCAGTGGAATAAGCGCATAATGAAAAGTAACACTAAATTTGGAACTCTCAGCTGATGCTTCTATAATTAGTCGTAGAACTCTCGTAATAACTCTCATATTATAACGTAAAAACAAGCATAACACAACTGAAAATTTCTCTACAACTACATTTACTAACCTTTCTACAGTTGTTTAAAATCAACTGAAGAGTATGTCATATGACATTCTCTATATGCTTCTTGTAATATACGAGGGGTATACTGAAAGTCATGAGCAACATGTTTTCACAACCGTAATCTTTAGTTGTAAGTGAAACCAAGTATATTATCTCAATCTACAGACCTTTCTTTTTTTTTTTCCAGACGTTAACACTGTTGCTAGCGCGTGACCACAGGCAGGATTTCTAAAATGGCGGGCAGCGATGTTTCGTTTCGACAGCGTGCTGTGATTGAATTCCTTGTTAAAGAGGACCAATCTGTTTCTGAAATTCACCGCAGACTGTAGCGAGCCTATGGAGATGTGTGCATGGATGCTAGCAGTGTTAGGAGGTGGGTGAAACATTTTAAGGATGGAAACACAAGTATCAAAGGTGAGCCTCACAGCAAACACTTTTGCCCGCTACATCCAAACACTTTTGAAGCTCCGTCGTGCCTTGCGTGATAAACGTCCTGGAAATAAGTTCATCCTTCAACAGGAAAATGCGTATTCGCATATTGCACGTTACTATGGAGCAGATCAGGAGATCTAGGTGGGAAGCACTTCCACATCCTACCTACAGCACCGACATGGCCCCCTCCGATTACCATCTTTTCGGTTTTGTGAAGGAACAGATGCGAGGCCATCGGTACGAGACACTGGAGGATATTCCGCAAACAGTGCGTCAGTGCCTAAGGGCATCTGGAACGGAATTCTATCGCAAGGGTATTTTCAAACTTACAGAAAGATGGGGAAAATATGTGTAAAAAACGGAGACTATGTGGAAAAGTGAAAGAAAGGTCTGTAGATTGAGATAATATATTTGGTTTCACTTACAAATAAAGTTACGGTTGTGAGAGAATGTTGCTCACGATTTTCAGTACGCCCCTCATACTTCTCGTTGACTAACCTGGGAGGTTAACTTATCCCATCTTTTGTTAATACTTCCATTACCAAGTTAAATTGTGATTCTTAATCTTATGACGTGCGTCTATAAATTATCAGTTTTGATCAACAGTTTAACATATTTACATCATGTGGATTATCCATAAAGTGTTTTGATATGTCTGAAACTGGATTTTTCACTTTTTATCCCTAATGTATTCTTTCAGTTTAATGTTCATATTTCCTTTTCTATTATTATGTGAGATTTGTAAGTCAATACAGTATATAGTTTTACTAAAGTAAATTTGGTGATTGGCTACAAGTTTTTCACCCGATTTACAAGTTACATTAATAAGCACTGAACACCAGTTTAATTTCATTATTGGTTTCGTAGCGATAATTAGTTTTGTTCTTAATCTTGTATTATTATTATATTATTATTATTATTAAAAATACAACTTACAGTACTCCAATAAATCCTGCGGCGTATTCTCCTCCTACCATTTTGTTTTCCTATTTAGATCAAATCTTTCCTCTTATATACCTTTATTATAGATAAGTTTGAATGCTGTACGAAGAAAAATGTCCCATACATTGCATTTTACTTAAAATATATGTATAAGTTAGCGCAGTGTATAAATATTGTAACTCTACTTATGTTTTTTTGAATATCTTTGATTACGTCAGTCAAAAAATTAGTGATCATTATTTTCCTTTCCTATCGTCACTCTAACTCATCATTGTATGATTCAAAACATGAGCAAAAACAATTTATCTTTCTAAATCAGGAAAGCAGCATTCCCTCCTTCCCCATCTCTCTCTCATGTTTGATTCTCAGACTGTCTTGTATTTTTCGCTTTCTGAATTTCAAATTTTCATGCTTTCGAATGTTGTTTACCTTACTAAGCTCGATTTGAAATAGTAGGCAATATGGTATTTCTCACTGCCAAAGCTTCAGTTTTTTCGCACATTTAGTCTTCAAATCAAAAATAATTATATTCAAAGTGTAATGTGTTTCTTTCGAAGGTATAAAGTAGTAAGTACCCAGTCTTCTCATTCACTCAAATTTCCAGAGTGATTTCGATATAACAATGTTAAATTAGTGTTGTTACATTATTCACTGTACTAGCTTTCAGTAATAAAAATATACAAGAACAAAGACGAAATTTACTGTGATACAGTTCTAGCAATAAACTAAAAACTATGTTTGGGTTACAGACAGGAACGTGTCAGAATGAAGTCAGTGGAGAACACAGCGTTTATTAGTTTCTTGTTTTTGAAACGTAATATGTCCAAATACTCCACTAATGACGGCCGTGTATTGACCGGATGGCATTTCCACTGGCATCTCAAATGTAGGAATACCAAGATATAGACGGCTCCTATTCAAGGTCGACCAGAATAATCATCTGATAACAGTAACTCAAGAGAAAGAACTCTCGTTGCTAAATGGTCTGTATTCTCGACTTTCGTGTGGGATTCGGGTTCGGCGTCCCGAAGTGGGATGACAGTGGCTCAAATTCCATGTTTCATGCAATGAAATGAAATTTTCAATTTAACGTTCAACGATTATGCCCTTTAGGTTAAAGAAGACGGATGAATAATGGAAGTGAATTACAATGAAATAATTAATGGAATGAGAATGCAATAGAAAATGGAAACCCCTGAGAAAACCCACGGGCAATGTTGCCCACCA
Source organism: Thermobia domestica (assembly GCF_964235325.1). Lineage (NCBI taxonomy): Eukaryota > Metazoa > Arthropoda > Insecta > Zygentoma > Lepismatidae > Thermobia > Thermobia domestica. The sequence continues at coordinate 100,650,149 of NC_137466.1, read as the reverse complement.
CAAATTCACATGGTCTGGGACAGAACCAGGGGTCTCTTACACAAGAGACAAGAGCCCAACCACTGATCCACCGTACCTCCATCCATGCCTCACATAACCTTTGAGTGAAAAGAACGTTAAAAAAAATGGAAACTACCATATCAGAAGATCGTTGAATACCCATTCGAAGTAACTGACAAAGTGAACACTCATACGTAGTATAGTGCAAGTGGAAACTATCATCCAAGCAAATCTGCATACGCAGAAAGAATTTCACGTTTGCTCTGATCTCGTGATTTTTTTTTTATGAAACACTGAGTTTGTCACTAGATCCAGAGACTAAAACACTTTCTAAATAATGGAAGCACTATTTCTCTCTAATCTACCGAAAGAAAAGATCTCCAACTTTGTTGGCAAGTTGATGGTTACAGATTTTTGGTATCACAATTGAGTAGTGGTGTCAGATTTCCTTGCAAAAGGGCTAGAATATAATATTTCATTCTAGTGAAATTACGGGAAATTATCAATTTAGAAAGGCGCGGATGCTCTCCTAATTTCAAAACAAAGGTCCTGTTGCTATGGAATTCTTCATTTCCATTATTTACCTGACTCTGCATCATCTTACTTCAACCTTTCCCTCAGAAAGTCCATATAATATCATACAACATATGACAAGGTACCTATCGGACAAACTGACGAAGCGGATTTTGTATGGATTGTCGCGAACTTTCCATTTTATTCTCATTATTTGACAACGTATTCATTCTGTAAAATCTGTAAATAAGTATATCGTTCAATACAAAGTGTGTTATTAGTATTTTTAACATTTACAAGAACACTAGGATCCAAAGCATTTTCCTGTTTTTTTTTTCTTGATGTTGTTATACCATTTTAGATTCCAATTTAAATACCGCAATTAGTTTATTCAAGTAAAATATTAAACGTTTACATGCTCACCGCGACTATAACTGAAAAAAAAAAATCCAAACCAGACTTCGATCACTCAACTGATTCAAATATCAGCTAACTTTGAAAACCCTAGAGTCCTTGAGGTTAATAAAAGGATGCTGAATTCTGAATGTTTACACAAACCAGATAATCTCCGCATCTGTAAACATCTACCATAACTGATGAGATGCCATCACGGCTCTGCTTCTTCCCAATGAGTGTTTCACTTTACCTCTTTCGTTGGGTGTTTAGTTGCACTTAACTTACATCTTCGTTTCCTTAACCCCGACCAAGGCTCCAGGGAAGAGCCGAAAGACAGACATATATAGGACTTTGGAATTAAGATTAATTGTAAGTAACATGACTATTAAAATTCCGGCGCGTGTCTCTTGCGATTGCCTACAGGTCATCTTTCCTAAAGCAAATGTTCAATGTCAGTGTCAGAAACAACCATTTTTGAAAGTACCTGTTCCTTGTTTTCCCCGTAATTTCTCCTTTCTCTTTTCTCTTAACTAAGGAAGATGCCAGGATTACAGTAATTCTATTATAATTTATGCATATAGTTCTCGACAAAATAATGTTAAGTCTTATACATTTCATCTTTTACATGCAGATGCAGCTAAGTGATAATTTGTTAACAACGTAAAAGAAATACTTGATTTAATAATATCCAAAATAATGATCGAATCAACATCTCCAGGAAATGATAGTAATGTTGGGGCTGTAATCAAAATTAAGAGTTGTTCAGATGTTATAACTATGTCTTTAAAACGTTAGCATTTCAATATACATGCTATTTCCCTCTCATGCACTATTCCATGCATGCAAAGCATACGTTCCATAAAATGTCTCACAAAACGAAGCCTCATTAGTATTACAATCTGATCTCGTAATTTCTAATAGTATAATAATTATTTGCTTCGAACAAAAGCCCAAAACATTGTTAAAATAGAATATAACGTTGTCTATAGAGAATAAAGGATATTCTCAAAAGAAAATATTTCACACATAATGATTTTTAAAAATATTTTTATAACGAATGAAGTTAACATTTCTTTCTGAACAGCTAATTTTCTGAGATTGGAACGACAAGTGTAGATTCAATTGCGTATATCAAGAAATATATAAATAAGCGAGTTTTTATGTTTTGAACAATACTGTTTACGAGTTCTATACATAAAATAGAAGTTTCATTTATCTATTTTCATAGTAAACACGCCGAAGTGTGGTAACATTACAAGTTAGTTCAAAATAATAGAAGCGAGAGCATTACATTCTTTAGACTCTCATGCTACTTCCTGTAAAAATAATTTTCCAATTAAAGGATAAACCATGCACCAGAAATACTGAAAATATTAAAATTTTGAGTAACGAATAAGTCGGAAGCTTACTTTCCATTCGATCCGAAGACTCATCCAAGCAATTTGACGAATTAGAAATTTGGGCCTTGATGAGGTACAAGTGACGAAAACCAGTCTCTTCGCTACCCCAAATGAATTTCACTTCATTTGGATCTTCCAGAGGAAAAATATACAGCAAATCATTTACCTAGAAAATTGAGATTAAGTAAACATACTTTCAAGAAAGCATCCCATACACTACAAAAATGATAAAATTTTTGGAAGAAGATTAAATGAATATAATTCAATGTTTTCATATTCATATTTCTTGAAAAGAATTTGAAATAGAACCAACTCAAATTACAATTCTACTTATTAAAAAAAAAAGTTTGAGTACATACATTATGTGACAATTCTGAAATAGTTCGTATTATGCAGAATAACAGGTTAACAGAATAATATATTAAAATATAGTATTAGATAAAACTTATCATTATGTTATGACACACAAATGTTTGTTTGATTGGAGTATATATATTATTTATTTAGCATAGAGACTTCATTGTATATAAGATATGGACTCTGTCTTCACATAGTAAAGAAAATCGATCCGCCTCTCAAAGACCAAGGGGAGAGTTTTAACCATTTAACCACTTTCACGCAAAATCACACGAAAATGATAAATACTAAATCGACTAAAATGTAGGTATCTGAAACTGCTGATGCCTTGTATTTTCTTGGTCTAAAAAAAAGTCTGTAAGAAACGAATAACACGAATCAAATCCTAGCTATGAGATTGAGATTTAATTTCCATAAGCTCCTCAGCAGATGAACAGTTGCATCGTCGAGATCGAGAGCAGCTGGTCGTTGCATTGTAATTCCCACTAGATAAGTATTAACATTGCTGAAAACACGAAAGACAACCAACTGCAACACTCAAAAATTGCCAATGTATAGGAACGTATCAAGATAAATGATACACCCTGTATATATGACCCAGTTAACTGAACCACCATATCTCTTTTCTCTCCTTCTAAGTAAATTTAAAAAACGTTGAAATACGTACTTAATTATTTTAAATGAAAAGTGGAAATACCAAATTTCATTTCTCTAACCTTGAAGAATTCCGAGATATGGACACATCTTTTTGCAATGATTGCAACACCGACTCCCCTCCCCCCCTTTATAAGTCGAATTTTCCAAAAATCCTTTCTCAGTGGTACCTTACGTCACAAATTCTACATAGTATCCACATTTCAAGTTTCTAGCTTAAGTAGTTTCGCCTAGGCGTTTATTAGTCAGTCAGGATTTCTTTTGTACATGTAGACGTATTCTTTAAAAAGAATGAATGTGCGTCTATCATGCTACAATGTATTTGACTTTTTGAAGTTTATAGTATATTTTCAGCATGAGATACGAGCAAAGTGTATTTCCACTGGGAAACGATCCAACTCTTTCGTAAGCAAGGCGAGACTATTAACCATTAAACATAAATGAGCACAGACCAAGTTAAAATACCACAATTAATAGATACAGGTGTCCGTAAAGTCGCGCAACCCAAAGTTTGATTGCGTATATCTTTTGATCTAAGAATAATAAAGACTTGAGACTTGAAACAAATGTAAGCATGTTCTATGTAGATATTTTCGAGATCATGACCAATGCTGGAAATTGTAACGTTTCTGTGTAGTAACGAAAGAATTTACTGTAAGTGTAAAATAAAAAATGTACAAAATGAAGAAAATCAATATTAAATTGCAGAAAACTGATTTCCTGCGGGTGAATTCCTGTGTACATGTACAGTATGCATCAACATTTATCCATTGGTGCGAAAATGTGACAAGGTTGATGCAGTGTTGCAATATAAAAAGGCTATTTAATGCAAGTCCGTAAAATGGGTGTGTTTCTTGACAGAAACGTGGCCCCTGGCAACACTGTTGTCGTAAAATTACTGCAACAGGTGTGTTTTACGTTAATGAATGATAAGCAATGAGAATTTGCACATAATTGATAAAATGAATTTTTATTCAAAAATTTGCGATAAAATGACCTGCATTGGTCATGATCTCGAAAATAACTACATAGAACATGCTTACATTTGTCTCAAGTCTTTATCATTCTTAGATCGAAAGATATATGTAATCAAACTTTGGGTTGCGCGACTTTACGGACACACTGTACAATACAAATAACCGACAGCAAGTTGTTTCTACTATCAGTAAACAGTGCGGTCTGTCACAGACCATCAGGAGGGACTTTTCGATCACTTGCAAATTTATGAAAGCAAATCTAAACTTCAATTGCTAATATAGCAAGCGAAGCATCAAAATAATCAATGGAAGATACACCTTTAAGGTAAACAATAAAAATTTACAACAGAGTAGTTTATTGAGAAAAGCATAATACTCATAATTGGATATTAAGAGTATGGAACACAATTATCGGTAACATTCATGCCTATATCCTAGTCTACTCTAACCTTTTTCATTAATATAAATAAATTATAACATGGCCTCTGACTTGCTTGCTTTACATACTCAAATTACAAGGGAATCTTGAACATCAAATTGTTAATATACTCATATATCGTCTCTTCATTCAGTTTCTGGCGGATGTACAGTCTCCATTATCCAATAAGGAAAAGGGACGTTACACTGTAACTTTCACCATCTAATTTTAAGTTTCCTCGATAACCATACGAATCATATAATTAAACTGTATATAGTCTCTCCAGCATTTTCGCGAGCTCTCTCGTGGCCAAGCGGTTAGCGCACACGTCTTTGGGGTGGGAGACCCGGGTTCGATGCCCGGCAGGAATTCATGTGGTCGGCATCCCACTTTAAGCTGTAGGTCCACGTTTCATATAACCTCGCTGATGAAAGGGACGCTAAACTGAAAATCAAATCAAATCAAATCAATCCAATATTTTCGCTAGAAATCTGCCATGTAACGTTTGGGAGTTAAAAATCGAAGTCAGAAAAATATTACAACACCTGTAACTTTTAAATTATGTTTCAAATCGGAGATCACAACTTTCCTTTTTTTTTTTTTTTTCAACGAAAGTATCACTAGTTATAATAAAAAACAAGATAGTGTTAACGCTTGTCGAGAGAATACTACACTATCCTTCAAAAAATTTCTGAAATTTAAGTGTCAAATTTCTCTTTGTTAAACTTTCGAGAAAGAATAAAATCAATTCTACATATAAAAGTATTCGCCACTTCTCTCATTTAACGTTCCTTTTCAACAGCACAGTTATTTGCAATGGAGAGTTATAGCTTAACGTAAGATCAGAATGTGGTAACACTAATCACTTAGGAAGGAGACACATAAGGGCAGTGGTAGAACGCTTACTTCTGGTGCAAAGGGTTCCTGGTTCGACCACAGGTCATCTGAGTTTATGGACAGTGTCCAGAGGTTTCCTCCAGGTTCTCCTGTTTCCTCCCACATTTTCATTGCACCCATTCTTTCATAATAATTCAAATTTGTTAATCATCTATCTCCTTTTCTTAATTCTGCAAGGCACACTAGTGGGACGTACAATTGGAAGATTGTATTCTTTTATTTATTTATTTATATTATTATTATTTTACTTGCCATTTAGCCACGAAACAGCTCTACAATTCAATATTCAATTATGGTTTCTATCTCTCTTTTGGAAGCAACTGAGATACAAATACTGTATATGTCACACTACTGGGTTGATTGGAAACTTAAACGACTAAGGAATTTTAAAAGTAAGAGTTTACATACAATTAATGATAGGCCCATGCTCGAGGACAGGTATTACCTGTGTTACTCACTTTGATCCAAATATCCGAGTGTTCACTGTAAATGACTTGGACAGCTGGAGATGAGGAATGATGATGGTTTTCTAAATGATACATATTAGGAGGCGGCTCTGTGAAGTTATCTATCGAAAGAAGCACTAGTTCCAGTCTTTGCTGTCTCCTATCTAAAAGTTGCACCCATATACTGAAATTTAATTTTAGAAAATATTATTGCTATATTTAAAGAGCGAAGTATTATATAAAAATATTGAACGCTAATGGGTATATATCATAAATCACTTACTGAAAGCAAGTTATATTCAACATAGCGCCAAGATGACCGTCTCTAATTTTTATTTATTTATTTTTCTAATCGAGTTAAGCGTCTTATAAAGAAATACATAAACCGTAACAGTAACATCCAGCAAATATATTAATTCAGTTACTTTTGCGGAAACTGCGAAGTCTCATCTTAGCGGACTAACTACCTAGTAGACGCATCACTAATAATACAAAGAACTGACGAGAAAACTGATTATTCATTTCATAACGAAATTTCAAACCCGTATCGTATTAGATATGCATGGCCCCTCATTCCAGTTAAGCAAACAGATTGCAGCAAGCAAACAAACTGGACATGAACTAAAAGTGGATGAAAAATAAAACAAATTGAACGTGCAGATGCAATGTTAACTTATCAGAAAGACCGATCGCTTCAAATATATAGAAACTGACAGTTAAAATATGTACGTCTTGATTTTTCACGAACTGTTTTAATTTTCTTTAATTTCTTCTGGGATGTTACTGACAATTTAGTTTTAATTTTATCCACTGGTATAGGTAGATATAAAGTGCCATTTCAGTATGTTTCGTATGAGGAATGAAGAATCTTTTGCAATGTCTTATAATAACAACCATAGCGTTAAGCTGCCACCGGCTTAGGATTGAACAGCTATCGTCAGTCGATGTTTTATGATAGTTGCACTAATATTTATCTCCTGAAATTTTGGAGCACGTGTATTATTGGAGTTTAAGATTTCTTTAACAAGAAGAAACGCGTTGTTAATTAAGAAATTACAATGGCATCATGATCATATTTTAATATCAGTATTATGCGAAGGAAAGTAATGTTATAAAAATTAATATTTGTGAAGACCGGTATGGCTATGTCGAACTTCGGTAAGTAAAATAATTTAATCTAAGTTATATGTTTAGTGAAAGTTCTGGTACGATCAAATGTTAATGATCTTAATGAGGTTTCTAATCAATTATTTAAATATTAGAAATGAAAACAGATATTTTTCTGTAATCAGAAATTAGTAATTTATTAACCTAATGAATACATCTAAGCCGTCACTTGTAAACTGCATTATTATTATTATTTGAAATTAGTAATTTTTTGCAGTCCATCTTCTATGCCGAACTTTTGGAACATGTGTTAAAAATCAATCTAATTCCTAGTTTGTTCATTAACCCTAGGAACACCAAGGTATTTTTGGGTTACATGGAACACCTACGGGGGAGCCTCTGAGGCCCACAGCATAAAGGTTACTCTTTCTCACGGAAAATAATTTATCTTGTCTGACATGAACTTGGGATGTCTAAGACATCATATATTTTTATTCTCAATGATTACTAGGTTTCTAAGTACTGTTGCCAACTATATGTGTAATTGTTCATATTACCATTTTTCAGTTATGTCAGTAACTATCACCTATTTATTTTATTTGTTTCTGTAGATAAACTATCAAACAGATCAATAGCAACTTAGTACAGTGTAGTATCTGTACAAAGGCGACTTCTAAAAGCATTTTGGTGATGGTGCAGTGAAGTGGGGTAGAATGGGGAAGAGTGGGGTATACTTCAGTATTCCAATGAATTCACAATTAATCTTTTATAATTCCATCCCGCTTATTCTTGGAATGGCGAAATTCTTTCAAATTTTGTTTCCGCGAAAAGATAGTGTGAGGAACTTTCATTGGACACTATAGCGGATGTTACCAGAGAAGCAGTGTTGTCAACACAACGTAAGTTACAATTTTTCTAGTAGCACAACGTCAGGTTTTTGTACCAATGGAATGAACATGTAAAACGTAAGCAAATAAGCTACGACTTGTCTGTCAGTTTAGTAAACTATCAGCACTACATCATCATGACTATTACAAGGGATTCACTGCAAGACTCGTAAAATTGCTTTCATTTGTTCCATTTGCATAATCAAATAAAATGTTCAAATCACTGTCTTTTGCATCAAAATGTGACAGGGTTATTTCCACCTTGCGACATTCGAGCTCACTATCTTCTATGTCAGATTTATTTAAAAGTTCTTTAAGTTCTTTCCCAATTGAACTTTGGCGAAGAGCACGATTTGCCATTATTCCACTGCTACTGCAGATTTCCACATACAGTCACAGAATAACGAACTGACAATTTCTCATGAAATATGCGTCTTCAGCCAGTGTTTCAGGCTGCTGCTTGTAGATTCTATGATTAAAAATACTTGATAACACCAGAGGTGCAGCAGCATAGTTCTTTCCAATCACTATTGAAACTTGATTTTCTTTACATATATATATATGAGAGAGAGAGAGATTATAATATAAAGTGACATATTTAGGTGTTAGAAGGTTTGAGGGAATAAACTAATAGGAAATAAAATATTAAGTGCCAAAAAATAATCAGAAAAAAAGTATATACAGTGAAACCTCTCAATAACGGACATTAATGGAACATGAATTTTTGTCCGTTATTGAGAGGTGTCCGTTACTGAAAGGTTATAGAATCTTAATTTCTCACAACAGTAATTGTGTGCTGTAATATACAGTAAATACATTGTGTATGAAAGTAAGTACGTAAAATTCAATATGAAAATACTCTATTTAGTACGTATTTGAAATACTGGGAGGGATGAAGGAGAAACTCATTTCTGTTAAATAATATTGCTGGGGGATGTGTTAATATATTCGTATTAACCTAGCGTTTCTAATTTATTTCAAATTCTCAGAACCTTCTCAAAAGATGCGTTAGGAACCAACTAATCGGCTAAACTCTTTTGGGTATACTCTACAAGGCCAATAAAACTCATTAGCAAGTGTCCTCTGAGAATCCTCAGTATGGTTGCGGAAGAAACATGTGTGTGTGTGTTTGCGTTTGTGTACTGGCGCGGTATCTTCGCTGGCGGAATGGATGCAAGGGCATATGGGAGTGCATATGTTTATTAACCCAGCCCCAATCGCAAAGAAGATTCTCTTAGAGCAAGTGAAAAAGGAAGCCGAGAAAACTCCAACCCAGACTTGTTCCAGAATCGTAAGTAAAAGAAAAATGTTGCTTTTCACCACAAAAAACATTGCTCCCATTCCTCGTTGAAAATGTTATTTTAAACAAACAAACAAGTTATCTATGAAATTGTTTTGTTATTATCATCTATGAAATTGTCGGGAAAGGTGCAAGGCCCACAGGCAAAAGGACTAAATTTGTTAGGGAAGGGAAGATAGTTCGCATAGAATTCTTGTCCATACGACTGACCCTGCATGAGTGTTAGTGCTTATTGAAGGTTTTCTAGGATTTCCACCAGAAAGCAGTTTATTGCGAGCAGAAAATAAGGAGAATTTCAAGTTCAGCTTGAAGCTGTTCTGTTTGAAGGTTCACCAGGTCTAGACTCATGATAGATACGCTTGTGAGGAATAATATATCTCAGAACCGAGAATAATTCCTGTCCGTTACGAAGAGGTTATTGAAACGTCTCGGGGGAAAAAGGGCTGTCCGCGTCCGTATCTGAAAGTGTCCGTAAAACGGAGGGTTTTGTTCCATAAGGAAACATATAGTTTTGCCGGGACAAAAAAGTGTCCGTATTATAGAGGTGTCCGTTACTGAGAGGTACCCGTTAAGGAGGGTTTCACTGTACTAATTTTTTATAATGTACAGGTGGCACCACTGCACCAGAATAATAGCTCAGAGTGCCCCTGCATGTTGTAATACTACATTTGTTTCAAAGGAAAATGAAATAAATAGCCACAACACTGGAATATAACAGTTAGCGTATGCGGTGAATAGCCCCTTAGTACTACCAGGGAAGGGAGGGCTCTAAGGCCTACAGCACTTTCTTTATTTATAAATAGAAAAAACAAAACACTAAAAACTAAACAAGTACGTTTCATGATGAGTTGGGTCAAGCTTGACAATATCTATTTTTTTCTTCAGATTTTTTATGCAATTAGAAATGTTACAAAAATAATTTGTGGGCCTCCGAGGCCCCTCCCCCCTTGGTGTTCCTAGGGTTAATACTTTCCATTTGTCATGTTTTACTGGAGGGAAAAAAAAAAAACAGTGACTGATGACGATTTCTCTCTCCAAGAAACTGTAAAGACCAAAATCTAAGATAATACACTGTGAGCATAAAGTCCTGCCCTGATTATAAAAATTTATTACGGAATAACCGTTGGACAGAATAATGTAAATTCTGGTTCATTACATAGGTTAGTATTACAAGTTTTTTTAAGACCAATAGATAGCACTAATGCTACCAAAGAATGACGCAGTACGTTACTTGGCGCGCGCGGGTTAGTTGGCGAAATGGCATTGAAGCAGGAGAAAGCGCAATGCTTGCTATGGTATCATGAAAGCAAATCGTCCATCAGTGTTCAGCGTAAGTTTGTGACTTCGTATGGCCGCAGCCCTCCGGATGTGAAATCAATAAAGCGATGGTATGAAAGATTTAAAGCAACAGGCAGCAGTGTTGACAATCTTCCAACAAGTGGCAGGCCTAGTGTGGGTGAGGCAAACTGTTGATCGTGTTCGGTAAGCGTCGCAAGCGTTTCAACTTTTATTATTATTATTATTATTATTATTGGGCTATATCAAGGACAGAGTCTATGCCACACCTATTGCTGACGTCGAGGAACTGAAGGCTAGGATACAAGCAGTTGTGGGTACTGTGACAGAAGACATGTTACAAAACACCTGGCGGGAACTGGAATACCGCTTAGACATTCTCCGAGCTACCAAGGGGGCACACGTTGAAGTGGTCTAACGTAAGTGGTCTTAAAAAAAAACTTGTAATACTAACCTATGTAACTGACCAGTATTTACATTATTATGTCAAACGGTTCTTCTGTAATAAATTTTTGTAATCAGGGCAAGACTTTATGCTCATCCTGTACTTTAATATGGTCCTTATGCCTGTCTACAGCGCTACGACGAACTTACCGTTTCTATTAGTACCAACGACTTGTTCCTAAACAACGGTGGTGCTCTTTCAAGGCCGATCAGTTGACTATTATTCATCCCTATGGAATCATCGTAGTAAGTACATCCGTAGTGTTTTTGAACAGTTGAAATTTACTGAAATTCAAAGTCTGAAAAATGAGATTGAAGTGGGAACTGAACTCTGGTTTCCGGCTTATCATGCCATTGTGTTAGCCATTACGCTATCCGGTCTGCTTTTTAAGCAGCCATACATTTTCGTTTTTGACGTTCGTGCTCAGCCACTCAAGACAACACAGAATTTACCACAATTCCTGCTGTGCTAATTTCTCGTCAAGTCAACCAAACCAATACAAACGACAAGGTGATATTGTACTTCTCTTTCCCGCTAACATCGTTCGTTTTTATTTCCTTGATACTTTTATTTTATTGCTGTTTTCATGCTCAAGGCTCTATGGGAGAGATCATGGTTTGGAAGTGCAAGGATGATGCGGGAATCGAAGATTAGTAATGTGCCTGAGCGTGTCTCTATACAGTCTAGATTTTCACACACAGAGTCCGAATCACAGCAGGAATAGTACACACCAAATACGAAGTTAATCTTTTGAACCGCTATACTCGCAATTTATTGCAACAAATTAGCGATGAAAGTCATATTTAATTACTTTAGAGTGAAGCAAACATTGATTGTCGTCTGAATTTTATGGCTCAATATTATGTCACTGAGGCTTTATGACTTTTAATAAATATAGTGATTAGATCAGATCGTTGCTCACGTAAATAACGGATACAATGCACATATAAATAATAATAATAGAAAAATGACTAACTCACAAAATTCTTTAATAAAAAATGTTAGACTACATCTGATACAGACAATATTTACCACATTTTAAAACTGAACTATTACCTGAGAAGGTAAAGCTTTCCAGTATTGAACTGCAAAGCACACAGATTTAAAAGTTAGTCTGCAAGTTGTAACAGAACAATCAAATCCAAAATGTATGAATTTACTTACTATTCCGCATCCGGCGTCCAGCCAACCCTTACCAAATACTCGAACCACGGAAATAACATCGATAACGGATACTGCAATTCCAGTGTTTCTATATCTACAAATTGCAGATTATCATTTAACCTAAATTGCACCATTTTTAGGTTAGATTTCGAATTTGGTGTTCCTGCTCTTGGAAACCTGACACAAGAATAAAAGAAAAATGTAAGATTAGTACAGGATATTTACTCAATTGGACATTTAAAATCTGCATTACACAATAATATTACAAGTACACTACAGATTTTTTTTTCCGCAAGAGAACACTATGCGGTACAAAATAAATTCATATCTGCCTTTTCTCCTCTCTAACTTTTTACATTTGAGAAACTGTTATCTTAACTGGAACGCTTGGATGTACAACAAAAATCAGAACATGAGAGGGAAAAAGAGGACGTCAGTAAGGACAACTGTTCAGATGAAACTTGTAAGTTCTCCATATGTCCCTGTTTACACGTGCTGGAAATACAGAAGCTTGCTGGCTTCCTCACTTCTGATGAGATCTTGGTCAGTGACCAAATACTTACCTTTAAGATAAGTGAAACCCTATTTAAAAAAAAAAAAAAAAAAAAAAATAATAATAATAATAATAATAATAATAATAATAATAATAATAATAATAATAATAATAATAATAATAATAATAATAATAATAAAGTTCTCGTTTTAATAAAGTACGATTCTAAAACATGTTTCTCTGTATATTTTTGTTTTCTTTTAATGACTTTACGTTCCTAATTTAATGTCCTACACTTTTCTGGTGTATCAATTATCGAGATATCGAAGATTTAATGAAATTACTTACGAATACTTCTTCTTGTCCTCCCGCTGTACTATTTCCCCATTCATATTCAGCTTTACAAACTCCAAAAGTCCTTGCAAAATGATTGAAAGCTACAGTACCCTGTAAACGTTTTTCTATTTTAAAGAGAGTACACGAGAGCTACCCACGCTATACTAAATTTATGTTGTTGAAACACAAGAGTTTAAAGAAACAGTTTCCGAAATTATAGGATTTCATATTCCCTATCTTTTGACAGCCCTGGAACAGAAACAATTCACGTGTTATATTACTTGATTTGGCATAAATTTATATTTTCAACTTTCTCCTCGATTCTCTTTTTCTTCTTTCTTCTACAATATATCTCTGCAAGGTATCTCTACACGATGATATACTGTAGATGGAAAATTTTGATAACAAAGAGGATTATTCCACAGTTTCGCCAGTACTGTTACTAGCTACATCAGAAACAATAAGTCACTATAATTGCTTTTGTGATATATCCAACATTACTCTTTCTTGACAAACTATTCGTCAGTTACATGCAGGAAACGAAATACGTACATATTTAAGGGAAAAAGTACTTACTCTCTGCAAGAAAAGCATGAACTCACATTCATAATTTCGCCAGTTGTCTTCTTTATGGATACAAGGACAAAGGATATTTTCTCCGTTTAAAATGCTTAACATTAGTTGACAATTCTTTTCCTGTCTAGTGAGGTTATATAAAACATGGACCTATAGCTGGCTAGTAGCGCATGTTCACTTGTGTGATACATTGGCTACTAGTGCTATTATTTTTATTTTCCTGAACGGAGTTCGGTACAACTTAATTAAAACAGCTCTCCAACTGCCTAATGGTACTTGGTTTATACAAAATTATCCGGTGCGTACATTCTGCGAATCACAAGTGGAAGCACGCACACCATAGCCAAGCACAGTTAACCACTTGGTTACACAGTAGTATACACAGTAGCCAAGCACAGTTACACAGTAGTAGTACATATGTATAAAAATACAGTGCTACGTATGTTGGATAAAAGATAGTGGCATTACTATTCTCACGTCAAAGGGCTATGTCTCAACACTACAGGAGTTCTATAGCTGATAAGAGGGTGTGACAGGAAGAAGTGTGGTGAGTAGTAACGACTGTTATTCAGTTAGAAACCGCAGTTCCGTAAAGCAGAGGAGGAAAGTGGAAGCGTTATAACAATGCTTCAGAAAGACGAATAACATGATTTAAATGGCACTGGGCGCAGTGTACAACAATGTTTTTAGGAACATGATGACGACCTTCTCGCCAAAATGGAGGAGAAATCACTTCGTGAGGAGCACTACGACACAAAAGAAGCCACCATCCATATGGCGGTTGACGTGCTGACTATGTACAACACCTTCCACGCGTGTGGCAGAAGGTGATAGAGATGGGAAGCGATTACATTTAAGGAATGTAACAGGTGTTCTTCTATGCATAAAGCCAGGTACGAATTATAACAATGTTGACATTACTTTTTATCCAGCCCTTGTATATACGTATTGACTTACCTAAATTCTTCAACTTCTCCACAGTTTGAATTTGATGACGGAAAACAAAATATTTTTACATCACTTTCGTCTACTTCTTCATATACTATTCTAAAAACACCATCTGAAAAGAACAAAAGTTACAAAATCATTTAACAATAGACCATAATGTACATATTAAAAAACGAACTGTTTAGAATCAGTACCCAACTATCATTACCAAGAACATTATTAGGATTCACTAATATCCGTAAGTAAGCAACAGTGACCCTTACACAATAAGGGTGTTGTAAACCACATAGAAAAATGGTTAACACATTGCAGTCACATTTAAAAACAAATAAATAATTACTTGAGTAGAATTTCCAATTACAAAGAAATATTTCTTCCTGTCAATTTTTAATTTTGGTAAAAATAAATAAAAGATTCGCGAATTAGTAAAGTTTAGGTATAAGTCAATAATGTATCTGAGGCTTTCTGCATAAGGAAAAAAAAAAGCGAAACTGAATACGGAAAAAAGATTTTTTTTTTTTAGGTAAGGATTGGAATACAGTAAGTTTTACTAACGATAAGTACATACAATGTTGATTCAGGCTTAATTTACTTACGAATCATTTTTGTATTATTAATGGCTCAATAGAAAAATGTTGTTTTTTCAAAATATAAGACAGTGAAAAATAAATTTTTACTCCATCGGAACATTACTGTTAAGTACCAAAGAATTTATAAACTACATACTTTCAATCTGGCAACAATATGTGCAGTTAAAAATATAGAGAAGAACGAAAACGTGCTGATCACTTTCTACATAACATCATTCGTTTTATGTCTGGAAGCAAGTTCTGCAACAATAAGATTCAATCATAACTGGAGGTAAAGTAATTTTCCAAACTAGGTATGTAACCAGTCTTCTGTATATGATTATTTATCAATTTTCTCACAATAAAATTAGAATACGAAAATGTTTAAAACAAAACTTACCAACAGTAACTGGCTGCCACCAGTAACCCTGATACCGACTAAATTCTTCCTGCATTACATATGAAGGAATACCAGCACTCAGAGGATCATCAGTCAGATTCTTCACACTTTTATGTGCATATGTTAAGCGTATTGAACTACCTACAACAAAATATTTATAGTAATGTCAGCTCCTATATTTCAACTTACGCTTAAGATTTGATGGATGTTATTACTTTCCGTTCTAATATAATTTTAAGGAAAAAGTTCGTTTTGAATTATCTTGATTTTATACGTTACTAATAAGTATGGAACGATACCAGAAAAACAACTGACTGGTGAATTAACGAAAATAATGATATTAAGTGTTCTGATTGTTGGCTAAATAATATCCATTACATTTGTTATTTACTTCTCGACTACCAGACATATACTGGCATTTATTTTGTAGACACAATCAATTTGATCTTTTAAGTGGAAACTTTTGTTTCAAAAGTGTATAATATATATACTTTTTAAGATTTTTGAATATCACCTATGGAACAATAATGAAATAGTAATAAAAACCTGAAAAACGAATAGCTGGGTTGGTGCAGAATAAAGCATATACTTTATTTTCAGGAGAGATGGATTATGCTCTTCAGTTGAGCACTGACTGATATCCATTTAAAAATGATTAAGGTCCAAGGAATAATAAAATAAGTACAAACATACAAGCTTGGTCTAGTCATCCGTAGTTTAGTAGAAAGTATTCATCCAACACATGGAAGATCAGAATTTGAGTCCCCAACCAGTTCGTGATGAACAAGATATATATATATATTTTTTTTCAATAGGAAGATTGCTATATTGCTATTAAATGCTTCTCTACATCCTGAATAAAATAGACCGTAAAAACCAACTTTTCACTCAAACTCAAAAATGATTTCATTGACCTCCCGTTTAAGAAGTTAGCAAAAATTCAACAATTGCAAAGAAGAAAAAAAAAATAATCACGTTTAAAAAAATGCTATCTACCTTACTCTGGAAAGCTTCGTTCTTTGACCCACAAGTGGAACTGTATCAAGAAAGACAATATATTAAGTTCCATTTTTGGGGGAGCATACAACAACAATAACCATAAAAATATCCAACTGTGAGTTGTCAGTAGGAAGAAAGGTAAAATATAACATTGTGAAAAAAATAGGATTTTATCATTATTGCTCAATGTAACACATTGGCCTAAATTTTCTCTTCAGTAATGATTTTAATAAGTTGAGACAGTAAATTGAGTATACATACTGTCCAGATCTAAGTAAGGATTTAGATTTTTGGGCTTTCGGCATCTAAGGTCATTTAGCCAGTCACGATTTGAGGGACGACATCCCTCGGCAAGCACAATGTCCGGGGAAAGGGAAGGAAGAAAGGATTGGGGAAGGAAGGAAGCGGCCTGGGACCTATAAGTTAGGTACCACCCCGGCATTTGCCTGGTGTGAATAAGGAAAACCCAGGAAAACCTCATTCAGGGTAGCTGGCCTGAAAAAGTGTGTTACACTTTTTCGACCGAGTGACCCCACCGGGAATCGAACCCGGAACTGTGTCCAGACCTGAATGTCATAACAATGGAAGACAGAGAAGTGATATAGATAAGTGCTCTTATAATGCAGTTTATGACACTGGGTTAGCATAATATACGAGGTGTGGAAAAAAAACGGATTATGGCTATTAATACAAATAATTAACTTGATGTGTATTGCTTTCACAGGGATAAACTACCATACCTACCCTCCCTAGCACGGTGAATTGGACTCACATGACCCAGAACAAAAAAGTGAACATGAATTTCTCGTGAAACTTCGAAAATCTGCTACTGAAACATTTCCAATGTTGAGGGGAGTTTATGGTGAAGTACGCACGTCAAAAACACAAGTTTTGGAGTGGTACGAAAAGTTTTTGGAGGGTAGGAAGAGTTGTGATGATGATGAACGACCAAGTCACTCGTGTTCTTGTATGACTGAAACAAACATAAAAAATATTCGTCGTGTTGTGAGGAAAGACCGCAGATTGAGTGTTAAAGCAATTGCTAAAGCTGTAAACTTAGACAGAGGGTCAGTTACATGCATTTTAACGGAAGAATTGCAAATTACAAAAACTTGTTCGAAGGTAGTTCCAAAAGTGCTGTCACACGAACAAAAACAGTGCCGAAATAAATCGTATATGGACATCTTGAAAACGATTGACGACGTGCCAAATTTGTTGGATTTGGTTGTAACTGTCGATGAAACTTGGGTTTTCACCTATGACCCGGAAACAAAATAACAATCAATGCAGTAGATGTCCCCGGATTCCCCCCGGCTAAACAAGGCTCGGATGTCAAAGCCCACGTTTAAGACAATGTTACTAGTATTCTTCGACATTTGTAGGATAGTGATGATTGACTGGGTTCCTAACGGACAAAATGTAAATTAACATTACTGCCTTCAGGCGTTGGGGAAAATCCGTGGAGACGTTCGGAAAAAAAATCCCCGTTGGGGGAAAGTGGATGGATCTTGCATCAGGGCAACGGACCCGTCCATCGAGCACTATCCGTACAATAACTTTTGGCTAGAAGAAACATTGCAGCATGTTAGAACCACCACAGTATTCGCCTGATCTGGTACCTTGTGACTTTCTTTTTTTTTCCTGAAAATCAAACCTCAAATAAAGGGAACACATTTTATTTCCGTTAATGAGGTTTAAAGAAAAAGAAAGAAAACGTACTAAAGACTTTTACAGAAGCTGAGCTCCAGGGATGTTACAAACAATGGTAGCGGCGAATGAAGAAGTATGTTGAAGCAGAGGGAGGCTACTTTGAAGTTAATACCACCGACAAGAACCAATAATATGAGTATTCTGAGTTATTACTTCAATCCGATTTTTTGTGCCACACCTCGTATTTATTAATACACTAGTAGTACCACATGATAGATGCTGTTACCTGTTAATGTATGTGCAACCCATATATCACTACAGCACACGTATGCAACGAGATCAGGATTTGAGGGGCAAATTTGGGGATTCAACTTGGCTCCTGTGGAAGCTGTCCGAAGCTCTGTGGGAAACAAAGGACCTCCCTGAAACAGAAAATATAATCATTATAAGATAATTATTAGTAGTTTCAAGGTGTTGTCTAATGTTATCAATTTTCTCTGAAAAAATTCCGTCAAAACCTGAGGCAGAACCCTTATCTTGGCTTAAGGATTCTTCAAAATTAAGTTAGAACTAAATATAACGTTTTGGCAGTTTTAACATTACAATTCAACAGGGTTGGCTGGTTTAAACCAAAAAAGAAAAATGTTCGTAAAAGTGTAACTATTCGTAAAATCTTGATGAACACACATTTGTGAGTTAACACGTTTCACTCCCATATACTATTCGTATATATTCAGACCTAAATTCCCCATTCTTTACTCAAAGAGATTATATTACAAAAGTAACTTTTTAATGTAACTTTATGGATGTTTATTTTGTGATTTTTTAAATAGTTTGTTATTATTGTTATGCAACCAAAGGAAAATTCTAAACATTGTTTCGTTTTAATAATGTTTACTATTTATAAAATACATCGAAATGCTGTACTTTTTTAGAGAGGGGGGTCATACAAACCCCACGAGAGGCAATTATTGAAATAACAAGAATCTTTTGGTAACTATTTATATATAAATGGGTCAGAGCCAAAGTGGACTCAAATAATTCTTATCTTTATTCACTTATTCACTGATATGCAAAGTAGTTCGTTATATTTCTTTAACTTGGACTAATAAAAGTCGTAGTGAACTGACTTGGACTAAATTAGTTCTTCTGTACTCTGTAGTACTTTGAAATTGTCCATATGTAATTCTGTATAATGGTTCCACCTGTGCAATTGTTATCTTTTTGTCCTTCTGTCCTAATGACTCTTGACGATTATATTAACAAATATGCAAAGATCAGTCAACATATTTTTATCAGGAGTCCTTCGTGAGTGAGTCGGCAGACGTATCATATTTATGGCCAATTAGTCCCGGCTTTTAGTTCAAATGGAGGACAATTTCTCTTGGATGTAAGCCAAGAAGCGGTTTGGATTCCGCTTTAAGATTATGTGACCCCTTCCAGCATAACCCGGTTGTTGCATACTAACATCAAGGTGAAACACGCTTATTTCTGTCCATATGTGATATAAATACATAGAGTAAATTATTTAAACCAAAAAACTTGGTTTAAACCACAAAAATCTGTTTTTTTTTTTTTTTTTCAATAAAAATCATGGTTTTTGCCAACCGTGCAATTCAAACTACTTTACTAGCACAAGTTGGAATTTTGAAAGTATGACAAAGGTAACTAACACGATTTATGGCTAGTTTTGTTCCCTTCCACAGAGAAAAATGGCTGTATCTCCAAGCTCTGCACAATATTTTACTACTTATCTAAATTATTAATATTTTGGCAAAATGAAAGTGTCTTGGTGAACAAAAATGTAATTTTAGTTTTTAATCCAATGACTGTAAACCCATATTAACGACAAATTTTGTTGTGTAGAATATTACTAATTATAGTACAGACAGTCACAGCAAATTAATATCAATGGAACAAGTTCAGTTTAATGGATACTTTCATTAAAATAATTCTTTGCTGGTATTTACAAAATTAATTATTACAAATATATAGATCTGATTATCTTCTTGTTCTGATTCTGGTACAGATGCATGCTTAGTGGACTAGGCTGAATTATGTTTTGATAATATTGATGTTTATTATAAGTAATGAAATATGAATTATAGAATACGAATGGTACGTAATTTCTATTTATGTAGGGGCCAATATTAGAGTAAGTTAGTGATGTATATTATAAAGTATGTAGAAACCAAGCAAGGCTCTTACCATAATTTTGATTTGATATGTATCTTGACGTTGCATGTACAGAACCAACTATTTCGTAATTCATAAACTATAAATGTAAAGACCTAAGCACAACTTAGAAGAACATGCGAAATTTACTTTACTCGAAAATTTTATAATTACATAACTATTAATTCAGATCAGCTGTTATTAGATAATCATTACAGATTTTTTCTTTCCTTTTTAAAATGCCATATATATATCTTTTGCTGTGAATAAAAATTAATCTAATCAATGCAAAGTTTTACTTCAGTATTTAGCCAGATAATTTCTTGAAAGTTTTTCCGCAAGAGCTCTTCAGTGCACTTTTAATTATTATTATTTTTTTTTTTTAAATTAAGAATTGCAAGAGGGTTCTTAAGTGTTTAAAGACGAACATGGAATATATCTTCTGAATTACAATTTTGACAGATTTATAGTAAGTCAGGTTGCAAAAGAATAATAAATGTCAATTTTCGCAAACTTTGTTTTTAGCATTTGTAGGGGTATTCCTAACAGCTGCTAAAATGACGGCCCCATTTACAAAAATTATTATACATTATTATCGGCACATGTAAAGTTTAAGTGTTAAGTAAGAAGTGCATGGGTGTTAGAGAGTATCCTTATCTTGTAAAATTTGTTTCACAGGCACAATACAATTTTGAAATATTGATATTTACATAGACTATAACAGTCTGAATATTCTGACAAACCGCTTTAGCTATGTCCTATAATTCTCGACTGATTGATTGGAATTTAACATTCCTGTTCAGAACCGAGATTTAACTGCTTAAGTTGGTATCCGAACTACTACCCAGACTTACTTACTATTACACGTAACTTTTTTTTATTATTAATGTAATGAATTTCATGCAGATTTTGGTGGTATTACGTTGCTTAAGGCTATGGAAGCTTGAATGGTATTACGAAAAATATATATAAAAAAAATAACTGTTAATTTTAAAAAATCCAGCTACAAAATAAAAGAACACATAATAATAATAATGATTTATAACTCACCGTAAAGCCTGTATCTACACACTGAAACAGACTGCTTGCAGCCGGGAATACAAGCTTCCCTGACTCCTGATGAAGTTCGTATGACGTAATCCCCCATATTGCTAACCGTTTTCTTTCCCACATCAACTGCTCTTCTCGGGTGGATCGGCTGATGCTTGGCAGTGATTGAAAATTAGATTCGATCATCGGTTGCCACTGAAGTTTTGTGGTTAACCCAACATTATCGTTGGGTACGTCGGCATACAACAGTGTGGTTTCCCAACCATTGGAGGGTGTACTTAGAAAATATATCCTAGTCTTATTGTTCGGCAATGTCCGAAACGTAATAGTTGCTGGAACCATAGTCAAAAGATTCGATAACTGATTTCTAAGGTCACACACAATTGTTTTGAGTTCACGCCAGGACTTCTTCTTAGCAGTCCTGGTGTCATCCATTGTTGATTCGTCCAATCTATTAAAAAAGGAATCAAAAGTTTCAGAATGCATATTAGAAATTGTATTTTTTTTTTTTTTCATTTATGCAAACTGAATGATTAGTATTATTGTGTTATACAGATTACAATGTAAGTAGTCAAAAATTATTTCTCACTGTGGAAATATTTACTACTAATAACTTCAATGTCTTAGAAGAATACATTGTTTTGGCATTTTATCATTACTTACATGACAGAATATGGAATAAATTTGGATTTATACTATCAAGTTGCATATGAGTTTCTTTCAGAAAAGAACTATTGATTCTGATTTGTATCTGTTGATAGTAAATTACATATTCATTCCGCCTTCAGTTAGAATAGTTTTGTTTCTTCAGTTTCATAGTTATACTCCTGTTGACTAATGAAGACAAGGCTACCACCAGAAACTGAATTTGGGACCCTCATTCACCACAAACAAGCGTGCTAACTAGAAAGCTCATTGTTTCAATCTTCTTTCTACATCTAGAGACCATAATATTTCTATTCTAAGACGATACTTCTTTTCCTATAACTAAGTTCTCAAATATGAAATGTTTATTTACAAACAAAATTTTAAGCTGACTGTACATTCATTCGACAAACTCCATACCCAATTACTTACTGAATGTATTCAACGTAATCAAAATGAAAGAAAAGTTTTACTCACGAAAATACATCCCTTCTACTTTTAACTGACTTATGTTATTTTTCACAAACCCCACTATCAGCAACAATTAGAGTTGAGTTGATTTTGAGTTTAACGTCCCTTTCAGCAGCGAGGCTATATGAGACGTGGACCTACTGATTAACGTGGAATCCGAACCACATGAGCTCCCGCCGGGAATCGAACCCGGGTCTCCCGCGCCAAAGGCGCGTACGCTAACCGAGCAACAATTAGAAGTACAATGTACTCTTACATCATTTTAACTTAACGTGCTGTTATTCCAAATTCTCTAGTAATTTTTTTCTGTGATTTTGTAGATTGTGATATATCAATTCTACACCTATATTCTGAAATTTAATGAAATACCTGAGAAGCTTCAGGCATATTATAATATATATGAATGACACTTCAGGAGAGCAACAATTCATATACCAGGTTGCCTAAAATGTATTGAGCCTTTGAAGGTCAAAATTCAGAATACATTTATCGTTATTTGAAAAATATATTACGAAACCACATATGCACCATTTTATTTAATGATCTGCATTTGGGGGGAGGGGAAAAACCATAATCCCGTCGCTCTAGAACTTCCGTGGTTTCTGGTCAAAAAATGGCGACACGTCGTTTTCATAAACCTCTTTTGAAACTAACTTAGCACCAGTCACGAAGATCTGCCGGATCGTTAAAGATGAATGCGTCTTGCGTTGTCAACGTGGTATACGACATCCTTTCTGTTGACCAGTTCTGGTCGTTTCTTTTAAATTCCTCGGTGCACTCACGTTAACTGTCGAGTACCGGTTTGAGTCTATCATTCTGCCCGGCGGTAGCAGCTCGTGATGCACGATGTCCTCTCAATCCCACTAAATACACAGTATAACCTGCCTGAGTGTCAGAGTAGGCTTTGTCACAAACTGTGGAGTTTCTCAGAACTGTGGAGACTCCTAAGCCTCGCTTCGACTTCGATCTCTTTCGCACAATGTTGTCGTAGGTTATCCACATGCAATTACTCGTGATCAACCTCTTCAGAAATGGCTCTAGTTACTTTTCACGTACTTTAGTCTAGTCACGTATAAGTAGAGATTTGAAGATAGAAATTCGGTCGAATAAATGGTTTCGAGTCAGACCATGTTACATCTAAACGTCGAGCTTCCTTTAATGGTCAGGTTTCACCAAATGGTTTAACAGTTTGGTAATGGATGTTTAGGTCATTGGTAGTGTCATTGCTTACATGCCGGTCTTGCTCGACTTTTGCTGTGATTGGTCGCCTACTGCAAGGAGCATTTTGGATATCGACATATGCAGCAAGTGAATGAACCATCTTTTGGCTGTTGCTTTTGATAACGTATCTTGCCTATAAACAGCACAAATTTCTTCACAGGCTTGCAAAGCATTTGCGCCTTTATGTAAATACAATTGTAAAATATAACACAGTTTTGCATAAAGTTTACTTCCCTTCACGGGGCAATATATTACGTCTGATTAAAGAATTCCAACACTTCTTTTCACATCTATTAGCTTCAACTACTGTTACTGAGTTAAACAACATATCTGCTTTGCTTTTTATACAAAATTTATACCTATACTTTTTTCCTTTCGGAGTTTTTGAAGTTGTCTACACACTTCTCTCCGGAATTCGTAGAATTAAGTATTTGCAGTGTTTCTTCCTCTTTTTCGATTGATATATAGTACGTGTGTGTAAATTCAAGCATAACTCTGAAACGCTTGGAGACATTTCAACCAAACTTGGTACGCATATGACTTACAATCTGACAAAAAATACTGTGAGGGTGAGACACCCCCAAGATTCTCAAGGGTGAGATGTATAATTATATTTTAATTTACTAACCTGCGATCTGTTCCTGGCAACCACCAAAAAATTGGTGTGTAGTAAATATTTTGAATATACAATCAACATTCATCATCAGTAGCAGTACTAAACTATTAGGCTTATTCAACTCCGGTATGATTATGAAATAAAAATATTAACTCGTACTGTAGTTGCAAGAAGCCTAGTAGTGTAGTACTACTACTGATGATGAATATTCGATTTATATTCAAAATTTAGTACATACCAAGTTTTTGGTAGTTGCAGAACATGTTAAATTGTAATATAATCTTTACTGTGCTTTTGAAACCATATCTGACGATAAATAATTTCGGTAGCTATTATATTTCCCTTCTTATTTTCAGTATCTATGTAACAGACAATGAAAATATTGAATTGATGTGCGAATAGAAGATACAACTCTGTAAATTTATAAAGGGACGGGACAGAACAGAACATTTAGATTTTATTGGTGTAGTTTCCTAACTATACATTCATCCATAAATTTTACGGACCGGAACCCCCATTTAACGGATATTAGAAACGATGGACAAAATCTAGAGCAGCTAATTTAGTTTGAAAGTATTTTGACACTGTCAGATCGTATAGCGCACTTAATTAAAGGTACAGTACTGTATTATTTCTCTTTCTTTCGTAATGTAATTGTGGATATAGCCATTGCAGACTTCGTGTCGAAACTTAAAAGACAATCGAAATCATTACACAGCTCTTGATTCCTTTTCGTCCGTCAAAACCAAGGATGTGTATGTATCAAGACAGAATTATCTTTCTTTCTTGTTTGTTCTGTATGTTTCTACTATTATTTATTTTTCTTAATACACATACATAGATGTTCGTATAACACAAGCACTTCAAACTAACTTATATACATATTTACCAACTTTTCATCTTAATTTTTTACACAACCACTTTTTATTGCAAAACTGATACTGAGTTTAACAATATATCTGCTTTACTTTTTATACAAAATTTATAGCTATACTTTCATATCGTATACTTTTTCCTTTCGGACTTTTTGAAGTTGTCTACATCACTCTTCTCCGGAATTTGCAGAATTAAGTATTTGCAGGGTTTCTTCCTTCCATATTTTTGGTGCATTTTTGTTCACTTTTTAAGACACATGCCAAAACAAAAGCTATGCACGCTACTCATATTTAAAGCTGCACTTCGCTAAGCATTTTCACTTAAATTCACTCACATAATGCAATAGAACTTCTTTCCAAACGCTTGTGTTTATGAGAAAATATTTGAATTTAAACTCATATTTCTATTAGTACATAACAAAAATAAATATATTAATAAACAAATTAATTTACATAATAATCTATTATTGGCTGGATTGGCCCTTTTTCGCATCGAGACTGTAATTATAGGACGTGGACCTACAGTTTAACGCGGGATCTGAACCAGATGAACTTCTATCGAAAACTCAATCCTAGTCGTTCTAATGATACTAACCACATAGACATGAGGGAGTTCAATAATGCACTTTGTTAAAAATGCTACGGTAGCCATTTCTAACTGAATTAGGAGAAACTTTTTAAAACTTCGTTCATGGTTGATGAGTTGAGAAGTATTCAATATTGTTGAACATTCCAGTCTTTTAAACTGACTGACAGGCTTATTCATTATTAACTCGATGTATGTTAGGAGGATATAAATTTGATTTTACAACCTTCACCTACGCATATTCTTTGACAACTTGTGAATTAGCATACTACATTCATTTAACACTGCGATGAAGAATTCTCTAAATTAAATACTCGAAGGTGCATATTTAATTTCCAACAAAGCGTCACAAGCAATGTCATACAAAACGATTCTATTCAAAACATGGAATATACACTAGTGGAATCGCATTTAAGACCACTTGATAGGTATATACGTATACACTACCGGCCAAAAGTATTGCATCACCCCAGATATCAGTAGAAAACGAAATGAATGCACATAATTATGAACACAAATAGAACAATTTTATATTTGCGAAACAAAAAAAACAAAGGGTAACACAAAATCAAAACAGAAGAGTCAGAATGTGAAACGAAATCATTCAAATTTGGGATTTATCAAAATATCCACCAATAGCTCTCAATACAGCAGCACACAACCTAGGATCCTCGCGAGTAATTTCCGTAATGTTTGGGCTTTAAGTCCATTCCAGCACGTTTGTAAATGTACCCACAACTTTGTTTTATTAACTTGTCGACGTTTTCGAACGTTTCTGTCTAACTCATCCCACAATAACTCTATCAGATTTATGTCTGGGCTTTCCGGTGGTCATCGCATGTTTATCAATTCTTTTCGTCTTTCTTTCTTTCTTTCCTAAGTACGACTTACACAAATGAAATGTGTGTTTGGTGTCATTGTTTTGTTGAAAAGTAAATCCCTGACTGACAAGCTTTTTGCCACTGTCTCTCCATAATGCGATGATAATCTTTTTTCATTGTTCTCTCAATTTTCACTAAATCACCAACATTTTCACCCGCGATACAACCCATACCATGACAGACCCACCACCATGTTTGACACTTGGATTAATGCATTGTTCGAGCATGCGTTCTCCACGAAGTCGACGAACAAACTTTCTGCGTTTAGTTCCAAAAATTTCGAATTTACTTTCGTCACTAAAGAGCACTTTATACTACTGTTGTACTGACCAATTCTTATATTTTTTTTTAGCCCATTGCAATCGTTTACGTTTGTTTTGTTTACTCAAAAGTTTTTTTTTGTTGTTGTTGCAATGCATCCCCTTAATGAACCGTGTTTTCGAAGTCGGCGTTTCAGTGTTTTAACAGATACGACTGTTTCTCGGGCAGCATTAAGTTTTTCTCGAATTTCTGGGGCAGTTAGTGTTCGTTAACGTTTGTTTGTGACCACAATAAACTAATCTTCATTCTTTGACGTTATTCGCGGTCTTTCAGGTCATCGACAATTAACATTTGACAGAGTTTTGTTGAAACGTTGAAAGTGCGAACAACTGTAGATTGATATATGTTTACTCTTCTAGCGATCTGTCATATAGAAAACTTTAACGTGTACAATTCCACAATAACAACACCTTGTTCTTTACTAAGTTCACGAACTTGAGCCATACTGTTCATATGTGTCGGACAAACAATCACTTATTTAGTATATTTTAGCTGACAACTCTTGATGACCACTGGTCCCTGAAAGGCGAACAGAAAAGAAAACTAGGCACAATTGCAGCTAGTTTCGTACTTACAATGACATTTTATGTTGTATGTAAACAAATATTCATGTTAATAATTATACCAGCTAAAAGCATATTATCTTCCTACTTGTCAAGAACTTTTCTTTTTGCTGTGAGGGTGAGGTCTCGCCACATTTTGAACTAATTTTTGATCGCGAGAAGTTATTTTACTGGTGACAAATTTAGAAACGTTTCAGAATGACTTAACGATAATTTATGTATAACATTCCAACAAATTTTCATGAAAATCGGTACACCTTGTACGTATTTACAG
Organism: Thermobia domestica; assembly: GCF_964235325.1. Lineage (NCBI taxonomy): Eukaryota > Metazoa > Arthropoda > Insecta > Zygentoma > Lepismatidae > Thermobia > Thermobia domestica. The sequence goes on along the minus strand of NC_137466.1, from coordinate 100,622,243 downwards.
CATTTCCATGGGTGATGCAATACTTTTGGCCGGTAGTGTATGTTATCCGACTCAAATAAAATTCTTATCACAGAATGTATGTCTAGAAAGCAGGTTGATTGTACTATCTGTAGAAGAGAGCATGCTGACAATGTCGGGCAACACGACGAACGTAGTTAACGTGAATCTCACACTGCGCCTGTATTATGAGACCGATGCCAGCGAACACCTATTATACAATTAAGTGATTTTCTCCATGACGTCGCATGGGTCATGTGTCACATAGTCCATGGATAGTGTAAACGATGAGAAGAGAGTTTCCACAGCAGATGTGCACCCGCAAAGCACCGGTTTTACTCTAATTCACAGGACGGCGACAGCCACTGTAATCCAGCCATTTCATCTCAAATCACAATTTTCAAACAAAGTTTTTGATGAAGTGCTTGGTACCACTAGAAAATTACAAACCTTGCTATTTCAGATTGATATGTACATTGGTTTCGAAATTTCAGGTGCCTAAAGTTCTTAAAACTTAAAAAAATGCGTGAGTGACTTTGTAACTAATTTGAAGATTCTAGGACGTTGGTTAAATTGTCATTTTAAACTCTAGGAAGGAGCTTTCAGATAATATATAACAATACAATTTTTTCATTTATTTTGAAAAATTAAAAATTTTAGATTTGATTTTCTCAAAAAGTTATATTTTGAAAAATTTTCAAAAATTATAAAGAAAAATATCCGAACTCTTATGAATGTATCCGCGAAGTTTTGTTTAGATCAAATGATATAGAACTATCCTCTTCGATATACAAGAGAATAGCTGGCACCAAATACTTTCTCTGCTAACAGCCCACTCCCCAGAAATTAAAACTGGTGTCGTCACTCTTTGTAGTGTACTATAAAGGGGAAACAAGAACAGAGAATGTCAGTACGTTGTGATTTGAGAATGTCTCGGGTGTGTACTGCTTCCAGCAGAAACTTGTGTTCTTGAGAACCCAGTTTAGGCCGAAAAATATATACCACTATTCTGATGGATACAGTGCTCAGTGCAAGAACGAAAAGAAACTTTCAAACTCAAGTTTACACAGCTGATCTTTGCACAGAGGCTAAATGATATTTTGCTGCAACAGTTCATGGAAAGGGGTCTTGTAATAGAGTTGGTGGGTGGCATAATCAAGAGAATGGCAGCACAAGTAAGTCTGCAGCATCCATATACTATAATCTTCACCCCGCCAGTGTTTTGGCTGGGCAGGAGCAAATTTATTGGAGTTATTTTACATTTGCCAGTCAAGAAGAGTTCACCGAATCAGCAACATTCCTACAAGATCACTTCAAAAGCACAAAGAATTCCTGAGATACAGAAATTTCATGCGTTCATCGCTGCAGCTTCAGAGAGTCCCTTTTCTGTCAGCATATTTTGGTAACGGCTGAGTTCATCGGAACAGCCACTCACTAAATTCGACGACAAGCTGGCAGTGGTAGACATAAGTAGATACATAACTGCAATCCATAACAGGCGATAGTTGGCTCATGTATTGGGGAAAGCGAAAGATGAAGCAAAAATGACATTTCCCTCTTCAGCAAGCCCAACTCCACCTTTTGTATATTCCAGAAAGTTAGATATTCTCTGGATTCGTGCAGTACATGTATTGTGTAAGGTGAACCCTGTGAACCCAACAGGTCGACTACCCACCTTGCCTGACCAAGATGTAGCGACTCCAGTCGCAGTATCCAGAGAAAACTTGAACTTCCAAATATGGGCAGAAAGTTGTATAGTAAATGTTCTTTTTGGACACTGTAGTATGTTATTAATTTGATTTTAATACATTCTTATTTGTTTCATGTGATCCATGCAGAGCCTAAATTAACACTATTTTCAACTATACATTTGAAAGTGGAAACTTGTAGCAAATGATCCTATGCTGATCCCAAAATAAAATTTTGGGGATAAATTCACAATATTGTTTTACATATATTTATTTTTTAACTTTTCAAAATAGTTTTTTGAGAAAATCAAATTCAAAATTCTTATTTTTTTTCAAAATAAATAAATACATGATCTATTGTTATAAATAATTTGAAAGCTCTTTTCATAAGCTCTAAAATGACAACATAACCATCGTCTTAGCTCCTTTAGGTCAACCACAAAGGCCAATCGCATAAATATCACTCATGTAATTCTTGGTAAATTTTGAGAAATTGACATAATTTTAATCAACTTACTTTCCGTTCGTTCCACATACTAATAACAGCGGTCAGAATATGCCATCACTGCAATCTGTAAGGATCAATCCGAAACCGTGTTGAATTGACATAGAACGGTTCAAAAAGAACCTCATGAGCCCCCCTTTTGTATGAAAAGGGTCTACAACGTTCTTACGTTTCTCTCCCATAATTACAACTATCACTAGCTCATGATCCAAAACGTCTTCGCTGATGTTGGAAGGGACTACAGGGGCGAGGAAAATGAAAGGCGATGGTATTCAACAATAAGAATCGTTTCTCTCTCGGACATACTAAAAGCCGTGTGCATTTCTGTAGACGTGAGAATCCAGTGTGTATTCAAACTATAGCTCTACACTGGCATTCTGATATGGGAAACAATAAGTTAAAAATGATGCTCCCTTTAGATTTTCATTCAGGACGGTATGACCAGTGTATGGGTACAATCAATCCTGTCTGCTGATCTTAGTTGGACACTTCGCTGGACTTCATCTTCCAGCAGAGTAATGCATTTCCCACAGTTTTAGGGCAACCCAATGGTATACTTGGTATACGCCTTCTGATCTGGTGCTAGATCTTCTGACCCAAGCCTTATTGAGTACGTGTGGAATATGATGGGAAGATGCCTAGCTGCCACCTCGGCTCCGAAACAACAATCGCTGAATTATGGCAATATCTATACCATGCATGGAATGCTCCAGACATACATTCGGTGTCTGTATGACCGATTAGCTGTCCGAATAGTTGTTTGTGTAGCTCCTCGATACAATTATACATGCAATAGGTAAGAACTATATGTTTCTGAATAGCTTGTATAACATGTTCGGAACGTCCTAGACGAGCCATGTTGGAATCACTATCACTTATCTTCATTTTCTTCTCCTGTACTACATTTGGGTCAGATCCGCAAATTTAAAATGGGTGCTGTCAAATGCGTTTCCATTAGTGTATTAAGCATATTTCATTAAATTAGTATTAAATTTTCATTAGCATTTCTGTTTTGTTTTTTTTTCATTGTATTACCTTCAATCACAGTATATTTTAGCACCCCTTCGCTTCTTTTCTCTTCGTATAAGGACGCATAGCAAACCTGAAAGCGAATAAAAAACATAAAACAATTTATACTCTTAAAATAAATACGTAACGATGAACTATATAACATCTTAATATCTCTATTTCCTAGTTAATACTATACTGTTGGCTACACAGAAGCCAAGGTTGCTTGAATTAAATAGAAGTAATTTAAATCACGTTTTTTAATCGGATAATCTTTTTTCAATCAATGATTTAAATCAAATTTATTTTGCTTGAAACTGACACAAAATGCAGTATTTCTGAGTATTCTTGGTTACTAATCGAATGTCAGTCTGAAACTAACATTTTAATTCGTACTGTGAGGGGGTGAACCATTGGAAAACAATGTTGGGCAGATTACCGATGTAGTTACAGCTTGTGTCGCTAGGTTCCATTAGTATGGGATATCTTGCAGCAATCTGTAAGTTGAGATTATTCTCTGCTGAGTGGTTCGTTCAAAAACCATCGTCCCCTGATTTCTCTTTGTTCGAACGCAGATTTGTGTAACTTCACTCATTGGTATATCTTGACGCGTAAAACGAGTAAGTACTTAAAACTTTTCTGTCTTTGTAATAAAAACAACCAATTTTTTTTTTTTTTTTTTTTTTTAATACAAAACATCATCAATCACTTTTATCTTTTAACACTCTGCTAACAATTTATATAAATGTTAATTTCTGTTAAGTTCTCAGTTTCATTCCCTTAAACATAAGGAATGTGATAATGCCTCAGAGACGTAGTTAAAAAATAAATGATTAGCTGATCTCCAGACATGCCATTTTTGTTCACCCAACTCAGAAATATATGTATATCACACAATTTATTACTTTCATGTTTTCATACAAATGTACTATTAGTATCAGCCAACAGGCAAACAACGAACGAAAAAAGTATGAACTGGCGGGGAATCGATCCTGATTTCCCGCTTCAGGTGTTCTGTACCCAGTAGTACTGACGTAGATTTTAATATATATATATAGTACGATTTTGATTTAGAGTTTAATAGCCTTTCCTTTCAGAAGCGAGGTTATACTGAGACGTGAACCTACAGCTTAATGTGGGGTCCGAACCACATGAGCTCCTGCCAGAAATCGAACCCAGGTCTCTTGCGTCAAAAGTAAATACGCTATCCTAGAGACTTGCACGGGCTGGGCTCAGCCCGAGGCCCGGCCCGGCCCGCGGACCGACTCTGTTATTTCTTTGGGCCGGGCCGACACTGATTTCTCTTCAAGTCGGGCCGGGCTAGGGTCGATTAATTGCAATTCTTTAATAATTATTGACTTTCGTTAAACAATAATTAGAATAAAGGCAAACGTTGAAGAAGTGTGTCCGTGAAAAATGTTACAAAATGAGACTTTTAAAATTTTTCGGGCCCGGGCCGGGCTTGGGCCATGAATTTTTAAAAAAACTTATTGGGCCGGGCCGGGCTCTGGCCGAAAATCTCCAAAACTTTTCGGGCCTGGGCTGGGCCGGGCCTAGGTACATTCGGGCTGGATTGGGCTCGGGCCGAAAAATTCGGCCCGTGCAAGTCTCTACGCTATCCACATAGCCAAGAGGGAGCTCATATATATAGTTAGGTCCATGTCTTGATAACGTCTATATTGTACTATTCTCTACATTTAACAACGATCCACGTGCTCCAACACAACAACACTAATCAGACGATAAATATCATCGTTCAACATGTGACCCGGAGAGAGCTAGTGTCATCACCACCAAAGAGGATCTACGAGGATTCATGAGAATAGGATATAAAAGACACCGAAGCATGTTTGAAAGTATCAGTCTCGCCAAATTAAAAAAAAAAAAAAAAATCCATCCTAAAAAGATACATACTATGTACACCTTGTCTCAAAAAGGTTGAGCGCATTCTTTATTGGTGTTTTGAGGCAAAAATTTTCAAAGTCCAGCTTCGGGTATCTTCGGGAAAAAGTAAGCCAGGTTCGAACCTCCAAGCCAGCCTTTGCAAAAGGGTAAAAGTTTGCAGATGTGTTTTTCTTCTTTTAAATATAATAAGACTTGTTACCAAGTGTTTAAAAAAGCAACATTGATTGAAATACTAAATGATACAATATTTCGAAACGTTTTTATTAATGTGAGCACATGCTTGTTTGTCATTTAGCTCTCTATACGTAATGGAACATTTAAATACGTTAAAGAATCTTTCCATATGTAAAAGAATGCTCAAAATTAAGAAATAGAACATAATTATCGCCTGACTACTAAAATAAAACTCAAAGTAGAACAGAAACTGCGTTTGTAATGGATATGAATGTCATAATCATCTTGAGATCCGTTATACGTTGCTAGAAGCTTAGTTTTAGAAGTCCTTGTGTTAGCTCATTGGTAAGCTGTCGGATTTCAAATCATATGGTTGAGAGTTCGATTCTCGTCTGGGCCAATACTTTTTTTTAAAATTGCATTTTCCGCAATGCATGAAAAATTATATAAAATAATTACATTAAAATACATAAGTTGTTTATATATAACATAATAATTGCAGAACATAGTAATTATTATGTTTAAAATATAACATCTGAGATAATTTTCACAGTAGGTCGGTATTATATATGAGAATGTAAATACAAGTTAAGAAACTCGTTCAATAGCAATAAATAAATCATGTAGTGTATTTATTTGCAGCTATTTGTCATATAGAGAGTAATTCTCAACATTCATAATACAGAATGTCATTTATGTTCTTGAAAAGTTATTCGATGCATAAACAGAGGGTATAAACAGAGAATCCAAAGTCGGAACGCTCGCAAAAAAAATTCATGAACCCCAATGGTCACGTGAGCAGACTGGAATTGGCCTTATGAAGCATGCCACAGCAGAAAGTCTTTACATAGATTTTCAATTCAATTCCTGATATATGCTTTTGCAATGTGGAAGTGGTGATGCCTTGAGTCGCCTCTCTCTCGCTCGCTCGCTCGCTCACTCTCTATTTATACAGAATATAAAAGTGGATTTATGTGTGTGTTTCAACATAATTCTAATATATCTAGAGCAATTTTAACTATATTTCTTACAGTCTGGAAAAAGAGTACTGTCGGGATACATATCAAAAATGCTAGAAACGGTTCGATATTAGTATCGAATCCATAGTTTCGTGGTCGCTTAGGTGAATAGCTCTACTTTCAATTCAAGTCCAATTAAGCTCCCATTAGCACCCAGGGTGGTTACGTAGCGACATAAAGATATCGAAATCAACCGATATTAGAATCGAATCGTAAGTTTTCAGCGCCGCTAACAGTGTAGCATTTCCCATTAGTCCACATTAGTCCCATTGCCTAGAGGGCAACATATTTGCAGAGTGCAAATTTTAAAACTTGAATAATATTTTAATTTTTTCCGTATGAAAAAGTTAAAAATCATGAGCAAATATACTATTTCACGAACAATCCTCTTTTACTATTCTAATATGTTTAATAATTGCGTAAGAAATGTAATAGTAATTCAGAACATGTTTCACAGTTGTTATTTTTGTTACATAGTTGTAGCTATAGCATGTAGTGAGTGGAATTTAACTGTAATAAATTCAGTAATTAACCATATTCGAATTAAGTTTTATTTTTAAGTTCGGAATGAAGGGGCGGAGAAATATGCAGTTATTGGCGGCACCGAGCTTTTCTACATTTTACTTTCAAGATCTCCATTTTTCTTTTGTCATTTGTTCCTAATAAAAAAAGTTCAGTCACTTTTGGATTGTCATAGGATAGTAGGAGTTGGATTTTGGGATGCAGCCTGTGAGATTCTAGAGGAGCTAACTGCTTGAAAAAATATTTTTGAATCATCTGTAACATATGAAATAAGGATATGTATCATAAAAAATTGAAAGTAACTATGTCTGCGTAATCATCACGGTCAAATTGCAAAGTCAAATGAATTGACGTTTGGTATATAATCAGGCTCCAATCCCAACTGGGAAGTTATCATACGCGTGTCACTTTCATTATAATACATATCCTTAGGGGGAGTTGAAGTCCGAATTTTTGCGAAAAATTTGGTATCTCACAAGCCGTTCAACTGAGAGCTGAAATTCAGCATACAACTCTTTATTAAAAATAAAGAGAATATGCCCTGGCATTTTTTAAAATTGTCTTTTATGAGCGGGGGGACGGGGGTGCCTTTTCTATATAGTGGAAATTAATAGTGGGTTGATTTGTAAAAATAATCGAAAACGATTGATATTAGTTGAGAAAAAAATTGAGTAATGCAAACTAAAGTTCTTTTTGAATTTTATACCCACTGCTTTCTATTTATAATTGCTGAAGCTGGTGTTTAATATATGGAGCGTTCCGAGCATAAGGCAATCAAGCCATAAAGTTAGAGAAAATGGCCATAAAATTTGTATTCTAAACGTAATTACATGGGCATTTTCAATTTTTTTTTTTTTTTTTTTTTTTTTTTTTTTTTTTTTTTTTTTTTACGTTGGTCTACTTTTCCTTGATTCGAAACTTTTAAATTTCACCCTATTTTCTACTGAATGTGTCTGTAAGGCAACAAAGAAATAATTACATATGATAAATTTAAATTCATTTTAAATCGGAAAATGAGAAACACTTTGCCATTATATATCGTAAAGGTCAGACCCACCAGTATTGTAACAAAGAGGTGCTTGAGCCAATGACGGTAGAAATTCAAACTCCGATAAGTGATAATTTCACAGTCTTGTTTTATTACAAGTGTAATCTCTTTAGTCAATGGAGAGGAGGACGTGGGTCATCGGTCAGAGTTGATGTCGATGGGTTTTGGTGGGTCGGAGTTGGTCGCAATGGTTCAGAGTGGTTCATAGTTGGTGGTGGGTCAGAGTGGATCACGATGGTTGATGGGTCAGAGTGGGCCAATGGGTCATTTGGGTGGTGGGTGATAGTGGGTCATGGTGGGTCGTGGATCAAATTTTCATTGACCCACACCATCTCTGGTTAAAATTGTACTAAAGATAAGAGGCACCGAAGATGCATGTCGGCTATTATGCTCAAATTTTGCGCATGGATAGTACTTTACCAGAAAGCAATAAATCTGAAACGGTTCACGGTATCACCTCCTAGAACTCGAGATGTAGGGGTTTGTCTGATTGGCTAAATTAAGACGTCAATGATTTATCCTTCAACAACCAAGCTTTTTATAATCGTTTCCGTGGGGAAGTCAGAAGAACACGTGCCTAGTAATCGTAATATTGATAGTTCGCGTCCACCCCGGCGTATTTGTTTTGTGTTTTTTTGATTCACCTAAATATAAACAAATCACACATATAGGCATTTTAACATATTTTGGGAGAGTAATTTTTGTGGTTCGTTGGCGTTTCATCGCGTCTCTGCCGCTGGTAGTAAAGTTTTCAAAATTGAACTTGGGCCATCACGGATCGTCGCTGCGGGGCCACCAATTTCTGGCGAGAGGTTAATAGTTGACCATCTGTACTCCACCGACGCTTACAGCTTAGGGTAATGAACGATGTCCTTGCCTTGTAGACTTCATGACTCCCGACGTCGGCAGTCAACTAGCTTTTAGTATTCCTTTATTAACCATCTATCGTTCATGTTTGTACACGGTGTTGTCATAATAATAATAATAATAATAATAATAATAATAATAATAATAATAATAATAATAATAATAATAATAATAATAATAATTATTATTATTATTATTATTATTATTATTATTATTATTATTTGTAGTAACAGTAGTATAATTGATGATAGAATAATTATTGTCTATGTATTGTCTAGGTAGGACTACACACAGGATTTGGCTCGTTTTGGTTCGACTTGACTCTAATCCGAGTCGAGTTGGAAGATATTTTTCGCGCCGAGTCCAAGAGTAGACCTCAAAGATGTCTGTTTCGAGTCGAGTCGAGTTTCAAAGAAAAGTCGTTCGTGCCCATCCCTACTAATGAGAGCTTAATCGGAGTTAAGCGAAATTGAAAGTCTCACTATTTATCTAAGCGACCCCGAAAACTATGAATCTAATATCGATCATTTTCTAGCAATCTTTTATATGTATCCCCCTCCCATTCACCATAGGTAACCCGACAGCACTCTTTTTGAAACTATAAGAAATGTGGTTAAAATTACTCTAGGCCAGTGGTTCTCAATCTAATTCCTATCACGATCCCCTTTTATCACACGCTCTTGCCAGCGACCCTTTTATAATTTGTTTTATAATAAGCTTGTGTGGGATTTTTAACATACCTACTTCTATAATAGTAGAATCCATTTTTTTGGTTTATAGTGAACAGTGCCATGGAAAATCATTGCCCGGGGCGAGAGTATAGTACGATGTCACCGTATATATGAGTGACGTCGACAGACTAGCTACGAAGCGCCACCATGGTTGGCACGAAGCTCAATAACATTTTCAAAATAAACCCTACCTTTCCTTAATTTTGAGCACATTTTATTACGTTTTCCTTCTATTTTACACATGTGCACATGCACTTTCCTAACATGAGTAACACACTTCCTCCGAAATGTGTGGCCCCTTTTTTAGGCGTCCGGCACTGACAGTGGATACAGTAACTGTAATATCTATATTCCCAACGACGAAGGTGATGGTTCAAGATGGATGTTAAACTCCTTCATTGAAGAGGCCATTAACGTATCCGATCTAAGCCCACAACTTCTTGACCAAATAATAGAATGATCATGCGACAAGTCTTTGCAACTGGTTTTCTGTAACGAAGACTTGGACAAGTTCTGCCTGATGAGGAGAGAAGAATATCCTGGTCTGGTGATTGCTGCTTTAAAAGTAATAATTCCATTTGCTATATCGTACTTGTGCGAAAGTGTTTTTTTTATGGTAAACATTAAAACAAAGATAAGAAATCGCTTATCAGTTGAAAATGGCTTGATAATGTTCGTCATGAAGATTGAACCGGGCATTGCTGCACTAGTGAAATTACACCATGCTTAGGTATCTCATTAGGTTTTAATTTTAATTGTATTTCAATGTGCAGGTTTTGTTTCATGTGTATTTTTCTAGTATTTCTATATACAGTTCTCATTAGTTTTATATCATACCTCTTTGATTTAAATTCATTTTTAAACAACTCTACTAACTAACTAACTCTATGGCCTATGGAACCCGGAGGTTCAATGCCGCGTTCACAAAAGCTCTACACTGACTTCTATCCTTAGCCAATTGGATCCAGTTTCTAATTTGTATTCTTATCTCAGCGAGATCCATCTTAATATTCTACTCCCATCTGCGCCTAGGTCTTCCTAATGGTCGTTTTCCGTTTGGTCTTCCTGTCAAGACTTTGAAAGCGTTTCTACTTTCTTCCATTCTAGCTACATGACCTGCCCACCTAAGCCTCCTAGACTTGACGACCCTAACAATGTTGGGTAACCGTATAAATTATGTAGTTCCTCGTTATGAAGTTTCCGCCATTCCCCATTCCCGTTCCTCTTGGGTCCGAATATTCGTCTAAGGATCTTGTTCTCAAATACTTTCAGTCTATGTTCTTCCCTCAGAGTAAGTGACCATGTTTCGCAACCATACAGAACAACAGGCATGATTATCGTTTTGTATATTTTAAGCTTCAAATTTCTCGACAGAATTCGCGACGACAAGATACTTTGAACCGAATAGTAACACGAATTCTACACCCTTTGAAAATGTTCAGTAGACTTATTTTTTATTGTTCTTTACAGTGTGTATAAAAAATAAAAGTATGCCTATCAGAACAAAATTAAAAATAATATTTAAAAATAATTTCTGGTATTAGATTCTAACTATATTTATCTCTTCCGCCTATCTTCGCGATCCCCTAGGGGCCGCGACTCCCAGGTTGAGAAACCCTGCTCTAGGCACACATGAGTTATGATGGAACATACATACATACACTTTTATATGTATAAATGCAGATAAGAGAGAGTTGAGAGAGAGCGATTAAGGAATTACCGCTCTCAATCTCTTCACTTTACTTTTGCGATTCGTGAATTTCTTACGTGACAGTTTGGGGCTAGCTAGTTTTTTTTGTCTTGAACCACGATCCGATTTTCGATATGCTCGACCTAAATGCTGTAATGCGAATATTGAGAAGTTATCTGCGATGAAAGTAGCTGCAAATAAATACATTACATAACTCATTTATTGCTATTACACGATTTTTTAAATTTGTATTCAATATTCACACATAACACACCGACGTTCTGTGAATACCTCAGATGTTATATTTTAAAGATAAGAATTACTTATGTCGTGAAATGATATGAATATATATATTCAACTCATATATACAAGTGATGGTATGAAAATATATATACAACTGATGAATTGTAATGTAACTATTTTACATAATTTTCATGCATTGAGGAAAGTAGAATATCATAAAATAATCTCACCTGAACGGGTATCGAACTCACGATTTAAACACTCGGTGGTGTACCACTGAGCTAACATGACCGCTTTTCGGAATCTGCTTCTGAAATATAACTGAGCTCATACGTAAATGCTCTTTTCCGTATGGAAATCACAATGACGAAACGAGAGTGTGAATACATAGTCTCGAAATATTGTATCATTAAGTATTTCAATCAATGTTACTTTTTTCTACACTTAATACCATTTCAACATGTCTTATTATATTTAACAGAAGGAAAAACATATCTGTACATCTTTTCCCGATTACTAAGGTTGGCTTTGGAGGTTCGAACCAACAGCTTTAGTTTACTGTTTTCCGAAGATACCCGAAGTTGGACTTCGAAAGTGTTCGTCTCAAAACAGCTATCATCATATCGCTCAATCTGTTTGGTATATGGTATATGTTTTTATACGTGTAAAGTCAGTATAACAATTCATTCTTTAAACAGCTTTTCGTATGTATTAATATTTCTTTATAAAAACTGTTTTTAATATTATTATTACGGCGCACCATTTTCAGATTTCTTTCGCGAGTCGTTGATCAAGTCGTTCGCCACCAGCGTTGCCAGACTCACAGCTCGGAATTATTCCAAAACCTGATCGAACTTATGCTAGATTCGGTCAAATTATGCTAGATCCTCATAATTACTAATTCAGGAGTTTTAAAAAAAGGAAGTTGAGATACGATAACGTAACTTAAAATACACAGAGAGCAAGAATGCATGGATAGAACTCAATACTTCACGCACCAAAATTTTAACTCAACTAAATTACTGCAGTCGTTGTCAGACTCAATGGCGTATATATCGTATAAATGAATGCAAAGTTTTTCTTTACATATTTTGAAAGAAAATTACTTCGCAGCATAAGCGGAGTTGGGAATCATCTGCTGGGGGGGGGGGGGGGCAGATTTTTGGTCGGTCTCGGAGCTGTCATTTCAGGAATAAATATGATCATGAAGTCAGAAATAAAGATGGTGAAGTTGCCAAAAAGTTGGGGGGAGAATGGCCCCCATAGCTCCGCCCATGCCTCGGAGTTAAAGGATTAGAAAACCCTGGGTGGAGCCACAAAAAAAAAGCCCAAAGCCGTTCCGAACTTACTTCGGAAAATAAGACTGCCTGTATGGTTTACCGAGTGTATGAATCAATGGAAGAGGATACATTTCTGCCGTTCTTTTTCTTCCCACGACCAACTTCTTTCTCATCTCCAGGTTTTACGGCTTTTTGATAACTTGCTGAAATTGTGCTAGATTTGGGCAGGATGCTAAAAGCAAGATGCTAGATGCTAGAGACATGCAAATTATGCTAGATCTAGCATCATTATGCTAGATCTGGCAACGCTGTTCCCCACAATAGGCGTGTCGTGCAAGTAACCAATCACACGCCAGGTACTAGCTTTTACCTTATGCTTCCTTCTCACAGCTCAGAACATTAGTAACTATGGATAGACGTACAGCAGTAATTACTTTATGGGAGTTGGAAGGTTATTCTGCAACTGCAGCTAGCAGGCGAGTAGGTGTCCCGGCCTCTACAGGAAGGCGATGGATTCGGAAATATGGTGTTACAGGTCAGACTGGTAATTTACGATCTCCTGGTCGTCCGCATGTGTCAACCGAAGCCCAAGATGCGAGATTAGTAAACGAAGCCCGGTTAGACCCACTAAGGACGTCTGGACAGCTAAGGGAAGCTTCTCTCTTTCCTGGTAGTAAGCATACAGCTCTGCGAAGGCTTCGTCATGCTGGGTTACGTGGCCGTGTTGCTGCCGTGAAGGAAAAACTCTCAGACGACCACAAAATTTACCGTCTCGCGTTTGCACAGGCGAATGTGGGTCTCAATTGGGAAAACGTAGTTTTCTCAGATGAATCCATATTCACAACATCAAAGGAGGGACGCCGTTTTGTGTATCGTCCGAGAGGCACCCGATATGACCATGGATATGTGGCTGCTTGCAATCGCAGTGGCCATGTATCTATTTTATGTTGGGGTTGGATTTCCAGTCGCGGAGCAGGACAGCTTCATAGAATTGAAGGACATCTGGACAATGCTCAGTACTTAGACATTATCAGTAATATCATGGTGCCATCTGTACGAGTATTTCAGCCTGATGGTGGAATTCAGTTCCAGCAATACCAGTCGCCAATACATACTTCCCATGTGGTTCATGAATGGTTCGCAGGGCACCCTGAGATTGATTTAATCGACTGGCCGCCTCGTGGAGCAGACCTCAATCTCATGGAAAATATGTGGGCAGAAGTGAAGCGTACTCTAAGGGAAAGTTGGCCTGAGGCAGATCCACCAAGAACTCAGGATGACCTGTGGCATCTTGTTTCCGAAGCATGGCTGGAGGTAGGGGAAGGAGATAGATTTGTCACCCATGTAATAGATTCCATGCCCAGAAGAATGGGGCGTGTAATAAATTCAGAAGGGTCTTGGACACAATATTAATGCCCCCCCCCCCTTAACTCGCGAAAAAAGCCCTTTTCAGGGCTACCTAAACGCTTCTGAAAATATTTCTAGAAGTAAACCACTCCTTGTATCCGATTTCTGTGCAATCCTACTAACAAAAGAATGATAATTAGCTGTAGGCTTTGAACTCAATACCTCTTCAGTGGCAAGTCCGTACTCTACCAGTGAACTAACATGAACACGCAAACCCAACCTGAAGAAACACGACTTTCAATTTCTGGTATTCGATGACAATGATGCTCATATACTTTGCAAATGTTGTATTCAACTTGGGATATTCCGCAACACACACACACACATAAACAAAGCGAAAGAGAGAGAGAGAGAGAGAGAGAGATGAATACGCAAAAGCATATTCAACGTATTCGAATGAGACTCTAAGTAACGACATTCCGTTCTAAAGAGAATTTGTGTTTCTTCCCGTGACGTTAAGGGGATCGGGAAAAGTTGTGTCTTGAAGCAGGATACGACTTTGGATACTCTGTTTATACACTTTCTATATCCGTAGGAATATACTGTATTTCACGAATATAAATAACATACTGTAATGAGAATATTGAGAAGTTAAATCTGTATGACAAATAGCTGCAAATAAATACACTACATAACTTATTTATTGCTATTAAACGATTTTCCTAACTTGTATTTAACATTATCATATATAATACCGACCTACTGTGAAAATTATCTCAGATGTTATATTTTAAACATAATACTTACTATGTTCTGCAATTATTATGTTATATATAAACAACTTGTGTATTTTAATGTAATTATTTTATATAATTTTTCATGCATTGCGGAAAATATAATTTTAAAAAAAAGTATTGGCCCAGACGAGAATCGAACTCTCAACCGTATGATTTGAAAGCCGACAGCTTACCAATGAGCTAACACAAGGACTTCTAAAACTAAGCTTCTAGCGATGTATAACGGATCTCATGATAATTATGACATTCATATCCATTACAAATGCAGTTTCTGTTCTACTTTGAGTTTTATTTTAGTAGTCAGGCGATAATTATGTTCTATTTCTTAATTTTGAGCATTCTTTTACATATGGAAAGATTCTTTAACGTATTTAATTGTTCCATTACGTATAGAGAGCTAAATGACAAACAAGCATGTGCTCACATTAATAAAAACGTTTCGAAATATTGTATCATTTAGTATTTCAATCAATGTTGCTTTTTTAAACACTTGGTAACAAGTCTTATTATATTTAAAAGAAGAAAAACACATCTGCAAACTTTTACCCTTTTGCAAAGGCTGGCTTGGAGGTTCGAACCTGGCTTACTTTTTCCCGAAGATACCCGAAGCTGGACTTTGAAAATTTTTGCCTCAAAACACCAATAAAGAATGCGCTCAACCTTTTTGAGACAAGGTGTACATATAAGAACTCTACACATAAGTGGCTTCCATAAAGATTGCAACCTTACATTAATTATATTCCATCCTTCAAGGCTTACGAGAAGAAATTAACTTGTATAAGACGTATTGATGTGTCTGAAAGTCCCCCTGACATAGGGTAACTCTGTTATTATCAGAGTTACAACAAAATATAAGAGGGGAAGCCGTCTCCAAATATGATATTTTCAATCTAAAGTGAAGGATTTTTTAAAATCAGACGAGCCATTTAGGCTATACACTCTTTATGCGCCCAATGTTAATTGAAAATGCAACGTTGCCATTTACCTGGACCCACAACATAAGTGAATGAAGTTACTGTTTTAAATGGGGGCTGGCCATCGACACGTTAGCGTAAAAGACAGTAACATGTGTTTAATTTTTGACAGAAGATTTGTGTTTTACATTTCTTAATCCTTTTATTTATTTATTATTATTATTATTATTTTTTTATTTTTTTTTTAACCTTTACATATTCTCCTTCATATTTCAAAAAAATTTTTGAATTTTAAGCAAGCTGAGGATGGAAGTAGGTTCTTCCGAAAGCGCTCCTTTTTAAATGTAGACGAAAACTGTTATTTCTTGAGGTGAGTATTAGCCCTTTTGCTTGTTTCTCATTAAATATCATCACCGCTCGCAATATTGTGATACTGTTATGAACAATTTCGAATGTAAAATCCTAGAACAAGAAAATCTCAAATTTATAAAATACTACAGATATGCTGATGATACTGTTATAGTTTTAAAAAAAACTGATGATCAGTTACAGAGGCTCATTTAAAACTTAGCAAAATTTACCATAAATTAAACTTACAATCAGCACGAAATGAATAATATTTTAGATTTTCTCAATTTGACGTTTAGCAGACGTCTACCAACCACCTCTGATTTTTGCAAACTCAATAAATTAGTACAGCAATTCAAGATTAATGTTTGGCTAAATTTCTCTTTATAAATAAATAAATAAAATAAAATAAAAACTGGATATTTTCAAATTGGAGAAAAAGTGGATACTTTGGATACATTCAGGAAAAGAACATCCAAAATTCACTGACTGTTATTGAAATTTAGCGTCCCTTCACCGAGGCACCGAGTGCACCTATAGTTTCAAGTGGAATCAGAACCACCATAATGGTTCGAATTTCATTGCTTTTCACCGGGAAACGAACCCGGAACCCTGTGCATCAAAGATACGCGCACTAGCCACTAGATCATTGGTGAAAGAGACATTAATAACTCATTGCCCAATAAGGTCTCACGTATTCCAATAACAATTAGGGCTGAGCCCTTTCCGTTTTGTCAAAAACTGTCTTTTTTAAGTCTGAAGGAAGTCGCTTGGTTTCAGGTCAGCTGCAAACCATCCGCGTTTGCAGCTTTGAAAAGCATTCCACGGCTACAAAAATTATTTAATAAACAACGATGTACATGTTTGTGTCTATCAAACAGTTGGTCAATACAAGTGTTTATACATTGTTATAACTCTATCAGGTACATACGAACTAGAATTAAAGAAAATGTCAGAGATGCTAAGGATCGAAATTCAACAACACAAATACAACAATTCAACTTTTTTTTTTCTTTCTTATCAAACCACCTACATGTATCAAGTAAGACATTAAAGCAGTCAAAATTGTAATCAAATACTTAAAGAAATACGTTCGAAGAATATGACATTAAGACTAAACATTGAACGATAAATCTTCATAAACTAGACAACAATTAGGATTGGTACGAGGGCTGCTATATATATTTCTGGCCTAATAATGAAAATACGAATATTTATCAACGAAAATGGTTTTATTGTTTTTCAAAATATTCTCCATCAAGATTTATACACTTTTGCATGCGCTCAAACCAATTTTCGAAGCACTTTTTCCACTCCGATTGAGACACCTCCAAAACATGGTTTTTGAATGCTTCAACAGCATTTTCTGGCGACGAAAATCGTTGACCACGCATTTTTTTCTTGATGTGTGGGAATAAAAAGAAGTCATTGGGTGCCAAGTCAGGGCTGTACGGCGGATGACCCATCACTTCGACGTTTTGGCCGGTCAAAAATGCGCTGGTTTGAGCCGATGTGTGAGAGCTCGCATTGTCATGGTGCACAATGATTCGTCTTCTCTTGTTCATTTTTCGAATTTCTCCGAAGACTTCAGGCAAACAAATGGTGGTGTACCACTCAGAATTGACCGTCCTACGTTGCTCAAGCGGAACAGTCGCCACATGACCAGTTATGCCGAAGAAACAGGCGACCATTTGCTTCGAAGTGCTTCTTCCACGAACAACTTTCGTTGGATTTGGCTCGTCTTGGAAGACCCACACGGTCGATTGCTGTTTTGTTTCGGGCTCATACGCATAGATCCATGATTCGTCACCTGTGACGATCTTATAAACGTCTTTTGAAGCACCGCGATCGTATTTTTTCAGCATTTCTTTACACCAATCCACACGAGCTTTCTTTTGAGCGATTGTCAAATTGTGCGGGATCCAACGAGAACAAACCTTTTTTACGGCCAGGTGTTCATGCAATATCGAATGTATGCTGGTGGAAGAAATGCCTAGGCATGCCTCTATCTCACGGTAAGTCACATGACGGTCTTGCATTATCAGTTCACGTACGGCATCGATGTTTTCTGGCACAACGGCTGTTTTTGGACGACCTTCACGGAATTCGTCTTTGAGCGAGCGTCGGCCACGATTGAATTCGTTGTACCAGTTTTTCACAGTGCTATAGGATGGTGCTTCGTCGCCATACAAAGATTTAAGTTCATCGATGCACTCTTGTCGTGATAATCCACGTCGAAAGTTGTGAAAAATGATCGCACGAAAATGTTCACGAGTTAATTCCATTTTTTTGCCAAGTTGATTTCTTCAAGTACCTGTAAAAGAAAAAAAAATTGTCGTAAGTCAAAAAGTTCTGAGTACATTTATGCTACAAAATGTCAAACTTTCCAATGGAAATGTCAGATTGCACCTGGCAACACTTAGTGTTGCCTAGGCCAGAAATATATATAGCAACCCTCGTATTATAAACTGTTTTATTGAGAAATACAAGTCTCAAGGGTGTCTCTTTCAACAGGTAACTCAATGCTGCGATTAGGATCACAGAACATGTTTCGAATTGGGAAATAGTAAAGATATGGCAATTTTATCCTTACGTAATCATAAGACGGCAGATTTTTATGGGTGAATGTTTCTTTTCTTTCTTTTACAACCTGTGTTGTATTTTTTTATTTTCATGCATCGTTTTAATAGTAAAAAATTATAAAGAAAACTTCCGAGAAGTAACAGTAATGACCGGCTTTTAATATGTTGTGAGAACGGGATTAATTTGAACTAAATGTTAACTCTAGAAGTACACGTTTCTTTAGATGGCCTGCTGAAACGATATCAAGATTAAACATCATAGACAAGAAATGACGAACTGTTCGTTTCAACAAATATATACCAAACATTTCCTGTATTACATAGTAGTTAATACATTATTCCGACTTGAAAATAAGCTGCTTTTCGAACTTTTGCTTACAAAATGTTTCATGTTCATGATATTCTGAACTAAGCAGTAAATATCTTTTCTCTTAAACTTTTATTTGGTGGAAGAATCACAAAGTTAAGTTCTCTCAGATGCAGATTTACAGTCTGGAACTATATGTAAATTAATGATAATTTAATTCTTTCTTCACAAAATCAACTCTTAATATTTTTAGAATTGTTTCTTATGGGAGGAGTTGCATTCGTATGCGGAGATTCACTTTAGGAGGGCTTAACATTTACGAGTAGCTATAAATACAAAAAACAATTGATCATTTTCTTCACCACTTGCCTACAGATCACTTTTTATCTGTACTAGGTACCTTTACCCTTATAAGGTGATTCATGTTTTAACCGCAAGTTAGTGGTCTCGCAAAGCGCAGGTAAAGATTCCAAGCGTCGACTGCGATTTTTTTTTTTTTTTTTTTCATATACTATACATTTACTTACTTGGAGATCCGTTATGTATGGGTACCTTCTATCATTGTGCAGCATGAGTTAACACACTGCCTTCACAGTGTACTTCACTTCCTTACGTGTGGGGCACTTCTGGGAAACGTGTATGGTTACGCACCAGGAGTTAACACACCCCTTTACATGATGTACTTCTTCACTTCACTTTGTATCATGTATTTCTACGCTATTATTATCTTATATTTTTGATTATTTACACAATGATATTTTAAAATAGTATTACGCTATCATTTCTGTAAATTTTGTAAATGTGTGGTTTCAGATTGTAAATCGGCACCTACTCTGAGTGTGACAAAACAATTTCCAATACAGAATTGATCAGTAACGCATAGAAGTAATTATCAAAAAGAGAAAAATGATAACGGCAATTTGAATGGGGAATGTTTAGATGAAGGGTCCTGAAGTAGAGAGAAAAAAAAAAATAGATTTACAGAAGAAATGATTTGAATTAAAGGTAAATGTTTAGCACAAGGGGTCCTGAAGTACGTAAAATATACAAAATTTACGAGAGAAATGGAAAATGCAAGTACTCAAACTTTACATAACCTACGCAAATCTAATCTAATCTAACCTAAACTAACCTAATAATAGAAATAAGAGAAATTATATCATTTCGAAAATTATGCTGGATTCTTACACTAATATACTCTAACATAAACTAATTTAACCTAATCTTAACTAACCCAATGTGAACAGAAACTAACGAAATTGTAATAATTTTTAGAAAAAATAGCTGGATCGCTTCTGCTAAACATTGTTCATGCAAAATGCTATAGAGACTAGATGTATGAAATTACCGGAAGCGGACAAGAGGGAATATGAATACAAGTAATTACCCCTAACCTAACCTTAACTAAACTTTAACAGAAATGAGCGAAATTGTAACACTTTCGAAAAAAAAAAAAAAAAAAAGCTGTCCCCCTTCAACATAGATTGTTTAAAACTTCTAGATCTCACACATCAAATAATTGTTACTGTTTGTCTAGCATTAAATAAAATATATTTATTATGAATTCCATTCTTAAATTGATTTTAAAGATATCTAAGAACAAACGTTCACCAGTAGTATGTATACCGGTACTTTTGACAACTAGGTAATTTTCTTTATAAATTGAACTTATCTTATGTTTGCAATGCATTTTATTTATAACGGTAGTATTCTTTCTTACGTATGTTATGATTGAGGTCTTTGATTAAAAGTTCATTACTACAGTTGCTTTTCTTGTTATTGTGAAATGCAACTGTTCTACTTTTCAATGATCTACTTTGTAATATTGAAAGTTTACATTGTACTTTTAAACATGAATTTCAAATAATATCAACTTCAAATAGCTACATTGCTAAGATTCAAATACTCTTTCTTTAATAATTTATTAATACAAAATCATTCCATATCATAATTGAGGAAAAAACTACTCAACTTGACAAATCCTCATCAAACTAGATAGAAAGTAAACCTGTTTACAAGTAACAGGTTTGTGTGTTTTTAACAAAACCCTTGGAACCTGAAATCTTATCTTTAAAATCTTGATATTAGCGACAATCTACCAGGACCTTTTATATTCTCAAATTTCATACATAACCATTTTAATAAATATATATTTAACTATATCACCTTTCCGCTCGGTTCCCGTAACTCCTCAAATTCCAGTTTCGTTTCTACACTAATCTGCCCTCTATCGGAAAAAAGGAAAACATTAAATAAATGAAGTGCTAAATTCAATCGAAACTATGCGAATATTACGATTCATTTGTTTTTGTCAACAAAACTGAGTATGAATGTACGGTTGTGTGTGATAGTAGTTTGTAGTCGTTCGTATTGATAGTGGTGATAAGTAGATAAATTTGTATTTATGTGGAAAAATGTTTAAAACCTACCGGTACAAATATTTACTAAGTTTATCGGAATCTATCGTGCGGCGTTGTATACCAATCTTTACGAAAGTTTCAAGTTACTTGGAATGCAAATATATTGTTCGAGGATTTAATAATGAGCAATCAGTGCCTCTAAAAATACCAGCTTCAACTATTGATGTGAAGAGAAAAATAAAAGCAGAGCTTGATGAAGATTACATCTGTAATAAAAGGAATTTTGAGGAAATTCAAAGAAATATTCTGAATAGGAAAGGCGTTGGGAACATTGCTCGGGTACATGAATTGTACTCCTTAATGCAGAGCTCAATATGTGAAGAAGAGAGACAAAAGTGTGTTGAAGAACTTGAACTAGAAATGAAAAATATTCCAAATAAATCTCATCCTATATTAAGTTCATATGGTGAAAATCCCAAAGTAGTGAAAACTGTAGGCACGAAACAAAAATTTAAACATGATATCAAAGAATTCCATCAGTTATGTAAAAACTTAAAGTGCCTACGAACTGAAAATCTAGGTAATTTGACTGGACCAAGAACGTATTATTTTATAGGATTACTCGCAGAAATGGAATATGCACTAATCAATTTTACTGTGGAAAGATTACTTAAGAAAGGATTTCAGTTAATATCAGTTCCAGATGTCTTACCTGCAGAGGCCATTGAGGGCTGTGGTATGGTTGTGAAGGGGAAAAGAACTCTGGTGAGAAATTGGTTTCTTTATGCATAATGGATTTGGAATTGAGTTTAGCGTTTCTTTCAGCAGCGAGGCTACATGAGATGTGGACTTGCAGTTTAACGTGGAATCCGAACAACATGGCTTCCCACTTGGAATCGAACCCGGGTCTCCCACCCCGAAGACAGCTAGCAGGGCTCATAGCGAGTCACTTTTTATTTTGGGTTAAATTCCAAAGTTGGGCGTCCGTTTCCAGCGAATTTTTTAAAATTTACAGGAAAGATATGGATAATTTGATCGTTTGTGTGCTTGATAATATATAAGAGTGTCGAAAAATCTGTTTATTTGTTATATATAAGCGGTTATAAACATGGGACTATACGGCGAGCGGAGGGAACTACTTGGCGCAAGGTAACCGAACAGTTGCATTGTGGGAAAGAAACGAGCATTTATGTTATCAACATGGCGAATGTACAAGGGCAATGAATTAGCAGTTTTAACATTTGTGAAGCAATACATTGATAACGACCAAAATCTTTTAAAAGTTTGTGAAGAGCACGGATTAATGAACCTAATAACAAATTGCAGAAAGTGTGGAAAGGGGATAACAGCAAAAAAACTTGACGAAAGCGGACGCCCAACTTCGGAATAAATGCCTTTTTTTTTTTTTTAACTAAAAGGGTCAATGTTCCGTTAAGGGGGTCCAGTAATTTCTCCACTTCTTTCCATTGATTTTCGTTTGATTACATAATATAAAGTTATATTAGGTTAGGTTAGTTTTGGACCCCCTTAACAGAACATGGACCAATAAAAGTTACTTTTGGTAATAGTATACATGAGAACCCCCTGATCTGCGTTTCTTCTGTGTTCTATTACCACTTCTATATGAAATACCATAAATTTTCTACGTAGTGCAATAGTAAGAAGTATCCATGTGCACAAGATATGCGATATGCGTTAAATTCCCCCCCCCACCCACCCACACACAGTCATAAAGTACAAGGGCACTACACATGCAGATACAAAGTACAGGTACGTTCTTTTTATTTTCGTATCAGTCGATAAGTAAATAAAAGTCGCTTTGTTACCCCCTTTGTAAGTTCGTACGTACTCAATGAATAATCCCTAAAAGTATGAGCGTCCTGCTCCTTCGGGAACTGATGCAGCTTCATATATACAATATCCTCACTTTTTTTAAAATTTGTTACTAAAAGTTACTTTTTTGGGAGGGAAAGTGAGTTTTTCGTGTGATTTATGTCGTTACTCATTCTCTTCTGAAAGTTTCAGTATTTGGTGCCACATGTGAAACAGTCAGCTTTATTCTCACTTCAGCTTTTATTATTTCTAAAGCACAGTGGATGGTTGGTGGATGCTGAAGCTCTGAAGGTGGGGTTTAGAACCCTTCTGTGTCGATTCCTTCTTCTATCATAATAGTCTTTTAGTTTTCTCTCGTAATAGGGTCATTCCACATCACCTCATCCACACCCCTGCACCCGACCATCTCAGAATTGAATGAAAATTGGTAGACTGATAGATTGTTGGATCCTGATTCCAACGAGCCCAACGGTTTTGAAATCCGTCCACTGGTTCAAAAGTTATTAGCTTTTGAAATTTAAGCTTAAACTGCAAAAAAGCAGTCGCGAATCGCGTTTTTGCTTCAAGGTCATAGAGGAAAATGGGTATAACTTCCTTTGTAATAAAGATAGAGCCATGATTTTTTTTTTTTTTTTAATTTTGAACTCATGTAATTTACTTTCAGGTAAAAAAAAAAGATTGAGTTGTAATTCCTTCAATGGAATTTATTATGAGTGCTAATGCACATAAAAAGGAGAGTTGAAAAAGACTAACGTTTTTTAATCTTTAAGTTCCCATAACTCATGAGCCCCACTTCCAATTTTTATGAATTTTTTTTAAAAGATAGCTGACCACACGTACAATAATCTCAATGAAAAAAATTGATGGGATCTCTAAAGGAACACACAGAAAAAATAAAATTCTCTAAATTCAGAATTCCAATCAGAAAAAAGCCAATAGCATACAAAATCCTTACAATTTTTGCTACCAAAACAGCATGTTTGCAATGTGTGTAAAGAAAATGTTAGAACATGTCTTAAAGAGGTTCCATTAGGAGAAATGTTCTTCAGGAATAGGTCCCAAATAAAGAAATATGGTGTTAGAAATTAAGCTTATGGGATGTAAATCAATGCTAGACCACCAGTATTATTAATTCATTATTTAAAGCACAACTATTTTAAAAATTCATATTCAGTAAATTCATCATCATCATCATAGGTATTCTGCCTTTATTGGCAGGTCACTTGCCGCAGCTGTGAAGCTTCCATGCTCCACGGTCCTCCGGTAACCTCTTCGTCTTCGCGTATGATCTTTCTGTTTTAATATCATCCATTAATTGTAGTCTCCTTCGCCCCCTCCCTCTCTTTCCCGCCGCCATATCTTCTAGGACGTCCCTCATGATACAATCTCTTCTTAGGCAATGTCCCAACCAGTTTCTCTTCCTCTTCCTAATACTATCTAAAAGTGTTCTTTTCTCACCCACCATTTCTAACACTCTCTCATTCGTTTTCCGCTCGACCCAACTAATTCTTTCCATTCTTCTCCACACCCACATTTCGAAGGCCTCCAGTCGATTTTCGTCACCTTTACGTAATGTCCACGTTTCCGCCCCATACAGTACAACACTCCACACGAAGCACTTTGAGTCTTTTTCTCAACTCTTTATTCAAGGTCCCACAAAACAGACTTTTCTTCCTCCTAAAGGTTCTTTCACCATTCCTATCCTTGCTTTTATTTCACGTTCGCACTTCATGTTATTACTAAGAATACTACCCAGATATCGAAAACTATTCACTTGTTTTTTTTTTTCCTCCTACTTTTATATTTGACACAGACCCCTTCGTTCCAATCACCATGGCTTTTGTCTTTCTAACATTTATTTTCATCCCATATTACTCTACACACATGCGTTATTTATTACAAAGAAGACGGAACTCTCAAACACAAGAATATCTCCATTCTCAGCGATGATTTGGAACATGATGTTCCAATGGTCTTCGAGAGACAACGGCTACTCTCAGTGTATATCAGAAATGAACTTCCAAAAGTGGTGGAAGTTGAGTATTTCACAGACGGTTGTGCGGGTCAGTATAAGAACTGCAAATCGTTCTTGAATCTGTGCCATCATGAGGAAGACTTTAATTTGAAAGCAAAGTGGTCATTCTTCGCAGGCAAATCGCCTTGCGATGGCATTGGAGGAACTATCAAGCGCTCTGTCACAAAAGCAAGTCTACCAAGGACTGTAAGTGGACATATCATGAATACAGCAGCCATGTATGAATACTGTCGAGATAACATAGAAGGTGTTCTGTTTTATTGCGTAGCAAAAGAAGATATGCCTCCCATTCGAGAAAAACTGAAGAAGAGATTCACGGCAGCAAGAACAATTCCTGGCACTAGAAGTCTGCACTATTTTCAACACATTTCAGAGATGAAGATAGGTGCTAAAATGTTAAGCAGTGATGAGTATTTCAGTGTTACATCCAGTATTACATTGTCAGTAGACCTTCCTATGCCAACAGTGTCAGTGAATAGCTATTGCGCATGTGTTTATATGGGTAATTGGTTTATTGGAATCATAACAAAAGTTCAGGAAGATGAAGGAGATGCTGATGTCCTGTTCATGCACCCTCATGGGCCATCTCCTTCTTTTTACTGGCCGTCAAATACGGACGCATGGCCTGTACCTTTCACCAACATATTAACACCTGTGGATATCACTACCATTACAGGAAGAACATATAAGCTGTCAGATACTTCCAGTAAATAAGTGGCAAAAAAATGGGCAGAATATGTGCAAAGGCATTAGAGTGTAAGTAGCCTACACTTTGAAATTTTTTTTATTTTTTTTATTTTTTTTTTTAGCAACATTTATGTATTTTTGTTACAAGTTTCTTGCAGTGTGATGTGTAAGTAGCGGACATTGCTAAGAACATTTAGTACTATTTTTAATGCATTATTAACAAGCAATGTGGTATTTAGGCCTATTTTACGTTAATTAACTAGGCCTATATTCATCTCATTATCAAAAAATGAGGAATTTTCAGTTTTTATTTTTTTCTGTGTGTTCCTTTAGAGATCCCATCAATTTTTTTCATTGAGATTATTGTACATGTTGTCAGCTATCTTTTAAAAAAAAATCATAAAAATTGGAAGTGGGGCTCATGAGTTATGGGAACTTAAAGATTAAAAAACGTTAGTCTTTTTCAACTCTCCTTTTTTGTGAATTAGCATTCATAATAAATTCCATTGAAGGAATTACAACTCAATCTTTTTTTACCTGAAAGTAAATTACATGAGTTCAAAATAAAAAAAAAAATCATGGCTCTATCTTTATTACAAAGGAAGTTATACCCATTTTCCTCTATGACCTTGAAGCAAAAAACGCGATTCGCGACTGCTTTTTTGGAGTTTAAGCTTAAATTTCAAAAGCTAATAACTTTTGAGCCAGTGGACCGATTTCAAAACCTTTGGGCTCGTTGGAATCAGGATCCAACAATCTATCAGTCTACCAATTTTCATTCAATTCTGAGATGGTCGGGTGCAGAATGCCTGTTTCTGTGGATGATTTGATATGGAATGACCCAATAGTTAACGCTCCGCTTAACGTTGTGTGTGTGTGTGTTTGTGTGGTTCATCATGTTCGTCTTGTGTTATGCTTCTTGTATGTTCTTCTTAAGATTAGGTGATGAATTTGAATATTTCATGCCTTTGAGAACTCTCAGTACTAAATAAAATATAATGTCTGGGATGAAGAAATTCGGAAATAGGCCAGAACTGGTTCCACTTACTCAAAAGCTTCTTACATTTGCTAAGTCGGCTTACCGTAAATGCAAAGCAGGGTGGAAAAAATCATTTTTGATGATTTTTTTGATTTAAATCGATTTTTTTGATTTAAATCAAATCTTTCTCCTCATATAATACAAGTCGCGAACTAAAGAAAAAGCATTACGAATTAGTATTGTGTCATTTAATTGAAAGTATTGGGGTTTAATTTTGAATTAATCCCCAATCGTTAACCTATATCAATCCCAAACAATGTTTCTTAACAATTTTATTTTTTTTAATTTTTTTATTTTTATTTATTTATTTTATTTTATTTTATTTATTTATTTATTTATTTTTTTTTTTGTAAATTATAGATTTTCAGTCAAGCATCATCCCTATTTATCCTAGGATCATGGTTCATACCGCATTTTCTTCAGAATAGAACAGCCCTTAAAACGGTAACATTCACATTTTCCCTATCATGTCCCTGAAGCGGAAAATTTTGAGAGAAGTCGGGATTTTTTTTTCAAATATTGATCCCCTCTGGACTCCCCTGTGTTAACGCACAGATCTCAAAATCAACTGGGAAATACTAAGGGCGTACTAAATGTGTGTACAAAATTTCAAGCTTCTATCTTATATAGTAAGGGCGGGAAAAATATTTAACAATTAGCTAAGAACATCATCACAATACCCCAGATGACCGGATGTAATATAAAAATTTCCTCAGACATCTCTTCAGAATAAAACAGACTTTCAAACGGTAACATTCAAATGTCTCCATCGTGTAGGCTATCTGGGGCTGGAAAATCACGAAAAAGGATTTTCTGTTAAGAAATATTCCCCCCCCCCTTTTTTTTTTTTTTAACTTTTTACCCCTCTGTTTAAAGGCAAAGATCTGAAACAAATCTGAAAAATACTAAGGGTTGTAGTGAATGAGTATCCAAAATTTCAAATTTCTTGATGCAAAAGTAAGCCCACGAAAAATAATATCCGCAAATATCCCAGATTCCGGTATAAAACAGGATCTCAGGTAACAGTTTCCTGAGACATCCCTATTTATCCCAAGATTATGGTTCGTACATCATTCTCTTCAGAATAGAACAGCCTTTCTGATGGTACCATTCATACGTCTCCATCTTAGGCGGAAAAGTCGCGAAGAAAGCTATATTTGTTAAAAATATCCATTTTGTTTTCATTTTTGCCCCTCTGGACCCCCTCTTTTCACGCAGAGATCTGAAATCATCTGAAAAATACTAAGGGTGCATTGAACGAGTGTGCAGAATTTCAGTCTTCTGAATGCAAAATGTAGGCCCGCCAAAAAATAATAAAAATTGGCACAACAAAAAATATCTTTTTTAAATTTGACATCACCACATCCTATGTCTCGACGCAGAGAGGCGTGAAAGCATATGTAACGTGCTCTACAATGCCTTCAGTCCTGAAAAAACGAAGTAAAAAGCTTTATTGGTACTTTTTTAATCGAATAATGAAGATTTTATCCTATCACCTAAAAATAGGTGATATAATTTAAAAGGTTAAGCGTTAAGGAAAAAGTACAGCAACACTTATCAAAGTGATACTTTTTTTCCACAAAAGTTACTGATATCTGGCAGGGGCATATTTTTAAGGAAATTGTAACTAGCTTGCGGCACGAAACACATAAATTTTGCCTAAAGTTATAAAATCTAAAAAATTTTCGGAGAGGGGATAGGACACTTCTAAATACGCTTTATTATCTGGGAACAAATATATGAACGCGCACTCAAAAGAAACTTCGTCTTAAATGTCGATGGTGATTTCCCCGTTGGAATAGTTAACGATTTTCAATATAAACCCTATGTTACGAAGAGAAGAAAACAGGATTGCCATGTTACCCGTTCAAAACGGGATTTTCCCTAATCATCCTCTGCATGACACTTGTTTTCATACTATGCTGTACACTTGAGTCTCATTGTATTATGATTATCATCTTCCATAATCGAAATAACAAGACAGAAACGGGACTTTACTTATTTTCACTTTAAATTATTTCGGAATTTGATTTAAATCAACGATTTTTATTTAAAAAATCAAGTGATTTAAATCAATCCACCCTGCTGCAAAGCAAACTTAAAAAACCTAAGAAAGGAGCAAGCTCAAAAAGAAGAAGTAAAGAAGGAAAGATGAAACAAAACAACAAAGAGAGAGGTGATGCAGAAATTGACAAAGGGAAAAAGGACCATGATAGGATTTTTGACACTTTTTCGTGTGCTTTTGGTCACTTTTCAAATATTTACAAGAGACTAGACCACTATGAGCCCTGCAGCTAATTATGAATAATTAATTTCACAGAATGGTGTAAATTTGGGATAGAAGCACTACTTAATATTGATTACATATACAGTCTTTCCTTCAAAATATACTAATTATTAGTACCATTATGAAAAGTTTTTTATTGCTCGGTTCAGGTTAATGTTAGAACTGGATAAACAGTATGGCTATAGAGTTTCCTTAAGTTGCAAAGAGCTTAAGAAACTGTTCTGCGAAAAACATGCATCAGCGCGGTGGTCACTATAAACTAACATTCCATCTTTTCCCGTTCAGGGTATTGCGAAGCTTGTGGGTCCGTAGAGAGTGCGGATATGAGTATGCGTGTAATGGAAGACAAGTGCCAAAGATGTGCACCAATTTTTGCTACGTTGTCACTAATTGTTCATTAGTTTTAGTCATTTAAATGCACATACATATTATTCTGCAACTGATCTTTTAATCTTTTCTTATACCGGTAGACAACTTCTACTAATTCCCCCATTACACATACCGTGGAAGATTGGATATTAAAAAAAAAAAAAAAAAAAAAATCGAAAGAAAGAAGTAAAACATTGCAAAATGGTTTTTATGGAGGATTGGATCGTAAATAATTTTGATTTTTGTTGTTTGATTTTTTCATTATTAGTTACTTTACAGATAGGCCTATGTGGCCTGCATAAGTCTTCTTCGCTGGTCTAATGGGTAGAACGCAGCCGTTTCTACACGGGTAATTTGGTTTAATTCTCGGTGAGAGAATGGGGAAAACAGGGTAGGACCACGTTTCACATAGCCTCGATGCTGAAAGAAACGCTAAACTTCAACTAATTTTTTTTCTGCATAAATTAACTACTTATGCAATATTTAAAACAATATATTCTTACCTTGTATCCTGGATTTGAAAATCACAACATACGGTCTCGGAACTCGTCCACTACTTTATACTGGCTCACATGAAAAGTAGTTATAAACCATTCAAGAAGTGAAAGATAATACTGGTTTATAGTTACTTTCAATGTGATCCGTTGTTTACAGTTTTCACCTCCCCCCACCCATAAATTGTGTATTCTCATCTCCAGAGTGCAAGGTAAGACTAAATTTTTCCAATAATTAATATGTACTCAGTAGTTTTCATGAGTAAATATTTACCCAATACTCCTTTCTTTCATATAACACATGTTGCAAGTACTCGGGGCCATATTCTTCATTGTTACCGATCTGGCATTTATAAATTTTTGAATTACAGGTGACTCTTGTTTCGTGTATACGTGCCTTGAATATTGCTGAGAATGACCTGACCAGGTTATATTTCCGGCGACAAGTTTATGAAGATCAACAAACAATGTTTAAAAGAAAGTAATTTAAAATAGTACAATCATAGAGTAACGAATAATGTTGTTTATTACTGTATAGTAATACTTAAGATTTTTTCACTGAAATTTACCCCGATTTACAGAATTTCATTGCTACTTATTACCTTCATATAATACAAACATAGAAAAATCACGCCACACAGCGACTTCAGTGAATTAGGAACCATGCACATAAAACCTGTTGCAATTATAAAACTAATGAAGTAATAGCTTTCGTGACCAATATTCTATTATGTAAAGAACAATGTTGCAGAATTTGAAAACAATAAGGTCACACTTTATTCTTTCTTCATTTCATAGTATTCTTGGTTTGTATACTTCCTTTTTCAAGCAATCAGCTGATGAGTAGTTTCAAATAACGCTCGCTTGCGTGCATGAATCCTTTGTGGTACACGTTTGTCTTCGTTTATTAATGCTTCTATGCCCCAGTGTACTGCGAAACAAATCCCCTGACGCTAATATATCTATTAAAAATTTACAAAAATGCTAACAGTGCAAGACAATTTTGTTCAAGAAAAACATCGAGTTATTGTTATTATTCTACAGTTTGCTGCTAATAAAGATATAAATTTATACTGATACAATCTTACTAATAAATGCTTGTTTGTGTCTTCAGATTTTTCGCATAGAGAGGAGTTACCTAGGGTTGCCAAATTTCGTAGAAGGTAAATCTTCACTCTAATCACTTACGAAGCCATTTAATTGTTTTAATTTTCAACACGAGGAGGGATCGAAAACCAAAGTACATATATGCATAGTGAACCATATTTCCTGTGAAGTAGGCAACCCAAACGTTTTCCTTCGGTGGAGGTTTGCATACCTAGACATGGTTCGTTGTTATACATATATTCCATATATTTCTTTACTTTCAAAAATTTTGCACAAACATTATTCTTCCCGCGCGAAGAACGGGCGTTTGTGCTTCTTTCCTAATAAATTACAACTAAAAGAGAATTGGATTTTCTGAAAACTAAAAATGCCATAATTATGACTTTTTACGTATATATATACTATCTGGACATTCGTCACCGGACACCCCTCCAAAAGTGCTTGGGATCGTCTGTGCATGTGACACTAGCTATAAAAGGTGTTGCCGCTGGAGAATATACTCACATTAGCTATAACAGCCAATATGGACAGACGACGCGAACTTAGAGAAGCGGAAAGAGGGATGGTCACAGGTTTGGGCATTCGACCCGTGAGATTTCCAACTAATTTCAGATACCCCGATCGACAGTGAGCGATGTTATCGTAAAGTGGAAGCGGGAGGAGGTCATGACATGTCGACCCAGACCAACTAAACCGATAATGTTAACAGATCGTTACCGTCGAAGCTTGAAACGTGTGGTGAAGTCAAATCGGAAGGCGTCGCTACAGATGGTGTTGCAAGTGATCGTACTGTCCGCCGGGAGATCATCGCACTTGGTTTCCGTGGTCATGCTGCAGTTCATAAGCCGCTTATCACAGCCCGCAATGCGACCCGTCATTCACAGTGTGCAAGGAACGCCGCCATTGGACTCTTGAGCAATGGAAATCCGTCCTATGGAGTGATGAATCGCGCTACTAGATGTGGCGGTCCGATGTGGATATGGCGGATGCCCGGAGAAAGATGTTTACAAGAGTGTATCGTACCCACAGTGAAATTCGGCGAAGATGGCATCATGGTGTGGTCGTGCTTCTCGTTGTATGGTTTTGGTCCTCTTGTTTTAGTGCCGGGAAACATGAATGGTGATGCATACGAAACGGTCCTGGACAATTATGCGCTTCCGATACTGTGGGCACGGTTCGGTATTGGTCCGTATCTGTTTCAGCAAGACAATGCTTCATGTCATACTGCAGGTGTTATAAACACGTGGTTCGAGGACATGGGTGTGCAAAAACTTGATTGGCCAGCCCAAAGTCGTGATATCAACCCTATTGAGCATTTTGGGACGAGTTGGAGCGCCGGTTGGGAACCAGGCCATGGCCAGTAGAGTTCGCCGCTTTGCAAGAGGAATGGAGCAAGATTCTCGTCGAAACGTATCGCAAGTTGATGGAAAGTCTTCCTCGAAGGGTTGCGGACGTAATTGCGGCGAAAGTGGTCCCACACGATAGTGATGGATTGCTGAAACCGGATTAACGTACTAGTTAGGGGTGTCCGGTGACGAATGGCCAGATAATAGTATATATATATATATATATATATATATATATATATATTGGTGTGAGTGTGTGTCTCTCTGTTACCGTCTCCTATGCTCGAAAGATCATTCTTACTTGTTTTCATTACCATTATTGTAGAAAGCTTCGACTTAAGAACATGAAATCTTACATGAATGGTTACCTTATCTGATACTTTTGGGTAATGTATATGTGTTGCACATTCTTTAAATTCAGTGTAGTGTATGTAATTAGTTCGTCGAATTGCTTAATAGTAATTCTACCTCCAAAAGTAATAGTTTCAATATATATTGTATAATTACCGTGATAAGGTAGTAGAGCAATTTAGGCACACATGATTCGGCTTTCTCCCACAACCTTTTATTATAAAAGCCTTGATCACTGTAGCTTAATTGTGATCCGAAGACCAATAAATATTCTCTGTGTATTTTGTCTGGGTAAAATAGGTGTCAAAAGGCCCAGGCAAGTTAAGTGGTTATGTTAAGAATTGTCAGTGCTCCAGGGAAGCAAAGAAAGATTAAGATACCGCAGAGCTCCAGATAAGCTAAGAGAGGGGGATGACTAGCCGAAACTGATGCCGATGAAGATCTTACATTGTTTTTTATGCCCTCTTCTGGACAGCGGTGGCGGTAGTTTTCCTCTTTTGTCACATGACTTGTGATGGCGACGGTGCGTGTCGTCTTCTTGCTCTTAGTGGTTGTAGTAAGAGAGTATGTGGTTTTGTTTACAATTAAGAAGCGCGTGTTGTTTGCAAGTACAGTAGTACTTAAATTAAAAAAAAAAAAAAATGTTTTTAAAACCTGCATTCAATTACTTAGTAGCTGTAGGAGTAATATGCAAAAGTAAGGAAGAAATTATGTAATATTCACCTTAATATTTCCTCGAAAATGAATAAAAACAAGAGTGATATGTCCCAAAAGAATCATTCTTCATCATCGAGCTTAAAAATACGGAAGATCACATTTTTATTATTTTGTAAAAACTCATTGTGTACCACTAATGAAGATAATACACTAAATGGATTTGAAGACACAAAAGCAATGTGAACTAAAAAAAACGAAATACTAATGCGGTTTATGGTTTGTATGGGTATTGTTATCGTAATTTGCTCGTAGACAGTATTTGTTGTAAAAACTGAATTGAATATACTTTGATATATTCTGAAGACGGTGTACGCCACTATGCTACACGAATCATAAACCACATAAGCATTTCATTCTTTTAGCTCGCATTGACTTTATTACTTTGAATCTACTTAACGTATTATCTTGATTAATGCTCTTCATCGATATTCATCAATGATAAAAAAACAATAAAAATGTGATCTTCCGCATTCTTAAACCTGATGGTGATGAGTGAGTCTATTCCCAAATATTGCTTTCGTTTCTGTTCTTCTTTGATTTGAGTGAATACTTAGTTAAGCGCTTAATTTGTAGGAATATATTCTGTGCTGTTTGTGTCGAATTAAGGAATAAATTGCTTGATTTGATTGCATAAAATTGACAGCTACCAATATAAATAGATTTAATTCTTTCAGCATTTTTTAAAAATATATTATTCACATGTATTTCTTCCTATATTGTGATATCAGATTTTGCATGATTGACATGTATTGATCTTGACCTGTTTTCGCAGGCTCACAGAATAAAGATCGCTTTGTTTTCGTTTTTGGATTCCAGAAGGGATTGGGGAGTCAAAATTTATATGCAAAATTTATATTGAAGCCATAGTGCCTCTGAGGTAGGCAAACTACCCGTTCTTCCTATCGTCCCGATTGCATACCTTCCCGTGCGAATATTGGACATGTCAGCTGGCCAAGAATCGATAAGGATTATGCCTTCGGCATTGTTTATCGTTATATGTATTTTACATATTTTTCTACTCTCAAAGATTTACATGAACATTATTCTTCCTGTGCAAAACGCAGAAACGTCTGCTAGTAATTATATTACAACATTAATGCCACCAAAGAACATCGTGAAAAATCATAACAAGTTATAAAAGTTTCTTTACCAATCCGCTCGAGTCTTCGTGTGTCTATGAAATTTCATGGACATGCCTTGATATTTATATAGGCATGACAAAGAGGAAAACATTCACTAGGTGAAAGAACATATTCGGGATGCCAAATACAACGATATCCCAACATCGGGCCTTTCAAACCTGAAACAATGAAAGCACAACATAGAGAAAGTGACACCTTTAGAAAGACTTCTTTACTCGAACAAATGAATCAGAATTAAATTCCGACGTGGGTATTGTGGACGAAATGTTTTTATTTGTGATTGTAAACATTTAATTTCAATAGTCCCTACCTCTTCTAAAGTACTTTTTCAAAATACCGACAGTTGTCAACGAAAATTCGACGCGTAGTATATATTTTTTTTTTTTTTTTTTTTTTTTTGAATAATCTATAGAAGTTCGAAGGAACAAAGGTTAGTACCTTTGAGTGCATTGAAGTCTTATTTACATATATTTTTTTAAAATATTCATTAGTTGAAGGTGTATTTTATGTTCAGTGTGATTAACTTCTTTTGCAGGTATATACACTTGATACGGCCAGCTATGGAGACCTGTGTTTATCTGGAACAGCTGAAATGGGTATTGCTGCTTACTTATCTAATAAAGTTTTTCCAGAAAATAATCTTCCACTTAAATTCGCTGCAGTGAGCAGATGCTATCGAGCTGAAGTATCCAAAATCCATGAGGAGAAAGGAATTTTCAGGTGTAGTATAATCCACTATTTGGTTATTATTATCTCGTGTAGTTTTTCATAGTTTCGACTACGCTCGATTTTTTAATTATATATTTTTTTTCTTCGTCCAAATACACTAAAGTATTTTTGTGATAGAAATACTTTTCTCAATAACTTATGAGTAGAGTTCAGATAAATATGCACTAAAAATGTCAAAATGTGTATGCAACTATGCACTAAAAATTGCGAAAATATGCAGTGAAAAGGAAGATATGTACTAAAATATGCAGTACAGCGGTAAATGTCCAAAGGAATAGCTGGAACCTTGAAAAGGAATAACTTAAAAGACTTCTCTTTTGGTATCATGATCTCAATGCACCAGCACACTTGACAAAACAATTTTGTCAGTTGGCTTCATTGATTGACTGAAAAATATTGCTATTGTTGAAATGAGTCATACTCGCCAACAAACAAGTAACAAGTCTTGTTTGGACTTAACATGTGATTCGTGAACGTTTTCTTCTATTCACATAATCCCGGTATTTGAGTAGAGATATTTCAACTAATAAAGAAATAATTTAAACTTGTGATCGAGGTTATCAACTAACTATAAACTCTCAGTTCTTTAAAGGAACTGATTTTAGTGAGTGCAATTCTAAAAATAGGCAAAATAGGAAAGTTCTAAATGAATTATGCATTTATATGCATCGATGGTAGAAACATGCATTATATGCAGTATAAAACTTGATTATTTTATCTACAAATCAGTTATAAAGGATAGATATTGAAACAGCATATCGATATCACATTAGAAAAAAAATTGCAAAAATCCGAATTTTACTTATGATCAGGTAGACCAATTATATAACTTAAAAGCACGTAAGTAACTCTTGTTTACATTTTTAACACTCATCTCCATGTTCCCTGAGGACAGATATTTGTGAACAACCATTCTGCAATGTTTCAGAGACCAATCGATTGTGAAGGCTGTATCGTCCCATTGACTATACATCACACTTTTGTCTATCTGTCGAACAAGTACATGTACACCTGTTTGTGAATCTGGCATTCCTTCACCGACTAGTGTGGAGAATTAAATTAGACAAAGCTGTAGTTTTGTGGAGAGAGGCAATGAAAGTCCGAAATATATTACGTAAGAGGGGAGAAGTTACAAATATAAGTAATGCATGATGAGAAAGAAAAATAAATAAATAAAAACACGAAAAATTCTATGAAACAAAGAAAAGTATCATAGAAGATTCGAAGTGGGAGCACCGAATTTGATTACAGTACAAATGTCAATGACAACTTATTTAGGATGAAGTTGCTGGATTTTCAGTACCCAGGGTTTTTTTTTGGGGGGGGGGGGGTTGAAACCCTCATTACGTCCCTCCTCCAAAAAAAGTTCTTCAAAACTTGTATTGAAATGGTAACCATAATTTGATTACAATTTCTTTCCTCAATCTGTTCCTCAGTATACCTAGCTTCAGAATTGGTTTAAAGTGTGTGTTTATTAAAAGATTTCCAAAACGGATCCAAAGGAGATCTCCAGAATACCTGAAAATGTTTTCGAATTATGCATAACGAATTTTATTTGCGTTCAATTAAATTCACTGTAGCGACGTTAAACTGTAATCTGGAACAAAAAGCAATGCGATTACATTCCTTTCGTTTTCGTAGTGCATATCCGCGTAGTAGTACAAATAAATAATGAAATATCTTTCTCCAAATGCCAATTAATTACAAATCCAAAATGCTTCGCTTAAAAATGGAAATTACTAAAGATTTATCTCTATTTCTCAAAACACTGCATTTGGATAATTATACACATAAAAACGTAAGAGATATGCATTTAAAAAGAGATCGGGAAACTCCCGAATTATTCTCGCTTATCTGGTGGAGTATGTGACGTATAGTACGATTATTAATCATCGTTGTTACAAAGGTCGTAGTAAAATCTGTTGTAAGAAATCAGACTGGCAACTGGAAATGAGAGTTTGAGATGAGATTCCAACATTTCAGTTGTTCAGGAAAAGAAAAGAAAAAAACTTTTTATTAATAATGTCCATTTAATAAAGCCGTTTTTATAATCTCTGCCTCTTGACCTTGAGATACTATGCCAGTATTTCCCTGGCATGTTTTAAGGAAAACTAAAGAAATCTTGTTAGTGCATCTGGGTCAGGAACTTAAATATTCTATAGAATTACTTAGTTCTTTCTTACTGTACAAAATTGTTGACTTCTTTCTAGAACAGAAATATAAGCAAACGCCAATTGTGCGAAGTGTCCCACGAAACGCGGATAAGGCTTCACAGATTCCCTTTGTGCAACAAGGGAGTTATAGTTTCATGTATACAATAAACATGAATTCTTAAATGATACTTTAGGTAGGAGTACGATATGTACAAAATGTAATAAAGTTCAGTTTTGCTCAATAAAACCTAATTTCGCCCAATAAAGCCCATTGAGCTTTTTTGACTGGGATTTTCAGAACCCCAATTCAGGGCGAGATGATCGTAATGTAATGGTTAAGATAAGTGACTAGGAATCTGAAGGATCATAGTTCGAATCCACTCAAAATGTTATTTCACGTTTTATTTTTACGATTCTTCATTAGCAAAACGTTTTAATACTTTACCCTAAAGTAAAGTAGAAATGCCATTGTCGTTGACGATATAATTTTTACGTTCAAAACTATCATATGCGTCCTTCTTGGGAAATGGACATGGTCAGCGTGTCCTTAGGGGATAAAAGTAAGGGGGACTACACAATTATGGCCGAGAAGCTTGTGCAGTAACGTCATGCATGTTGTTTATAGCATATCGTCAAAATCATTCATATTGACTAAGAAAATCATGCCATGTGTACGTGATAGTCGAGAGTTGACAGTAGCTCAACGTGGTGGTCGTGCATCACAATTCACCAGAACACGTGGTTGTGACCGACGAAGTATTCGCAAATATTTGGAATAAAATAAGCCAAATCTTCGCCCAGATCAAGTAGACCTAGGACAACAACTGCAGCTCAGAATGAAGCGCTGATAGAAGACGTCAGGAACAACCCAACACGCTATAGCTCCGTCTTTCGGGATAAGGCTGTAGAGTAGAAAACCATACGGCAAAGACTAAAAACAGCCTGCCTGAGAACTGATGTCCTGCCATGAAGAACCTTCTCACAGAAGCGCATAAGGCGAGACGATTTGAATGGGCGCAGTAGAACATTGAACTCCCATAGGCATATCTACTGAAATCTAACTGAATGAAGTGATGAGAAGGTATTCCTGTCCGATCAAGAAGAAGACTCATCCTCTCTAGGTCATAAGGGACAAGGTATATTCCTCAACATGTACTGTAGACAAGGGCTACATGGCAGCCGCTGGTCCAGAATTGATTTCTGTGTTTGGGCAAATTACTAGCCAGGTTTATATTGGTATCTTGGAGAACACCTTGCTACTAACCCTCGTTGTAAATTTTCCAGGCCAGAGGAGTTTATGTTCATGCACGACAATAATACTGTGAATACGTTTAGATATAACAAAGTGGGGTGCAAGAACACCCAAAATTCATCTGAATTGGCTGGCCTCCAAAGCTCCTGATTTCAAACCAGTAGAACATCCATGTGATTTCATGATGCATGGGTAGAAAAGCGAGAGTGTTCTAGAAGTATGACAGTAAAATCGCAGTAATCTCAGTCACTTTTCTGCACTTCTTGCATCTATGCAGGAGCGACTGCGTGTCATAATTACCTCACGCGGTGATTACATTAAATTTTAATAGGGATGTTCTGTTATCTGCATCTCTGTTGACGTGATTGTTTGTCGGGGGCAATGTAACCGTAAATGTGAGTTTGATAGTGGTCAAACG
Organism: Thermobia domestica; assembly: GCF_964235325.1. Classification (NCBI taxonomy): domain Eukaryota; kingdom Metazoa; phylum Arthropoda; class Insecta; order Zygentoma; family Lepismatidae; genus Thermobia; species Thermobia domestica. Next base: position 100,582,952 of record NC_137466.1, on the reverse strand, counting down.
TTGCGACCGTGGATTTTCTCAATAATCAATTATTCCACTATTTTCATTGGTTATCAGTCAGTTGCATTTATCATCGTTTTCTTTAACTTTAGTTGAGTTAGCATGGGACGTTTATTTTTTCATTTCACATTTGTTTCTATGGTTTCATTTTTCCATTGCGTGTTTATTACAGCAATAACAGTGAATATGTCAACAAGAAGTTCTCGTTCCGCTGTTGAAAGAATAATTTTATTTTTTATTTTCTATTTGTTCCTTGGGGAGAAGGAAATTATTAATATGTATTCTCATCATGCTATTTCTCATAGTTTATTTTCCAGACTCTTGTGTGAGTTCTTTTTCGAATGGAGAGTGGAGATTTACAGAAAGTATCTGAGCTCCTTTTCCTTCTTTGGAGATGCATCAGAATGAAAACGTAATGAGAAAAGTCCATAATATTACCCTTTTTCCACCCTTCACTCCTCATCCTGATAGAGGCTGAACTTTGATATAACCTTTATGGGGCGTTTACACTTAGTCGATTTAGTCGCACGACTAAATCGACTCGCTGCATTTGCCACTAAATCGAAGCAACTAGGCCGAATCAGATTGATGGATGTGTTCAATTATGTCAACCTCAGAAAATAGAACGTCTTTTAATTCAGTTGCCAGTCGATTAGTCGCCTTCGATCAACAAGCGATTAAGTTGAAGTCCCGTTTACACGGTCGATTAAGTTGAAAGTGACGTCAATTCAACTGAATCGAACGCAAATCGACTAAGTGTAAACGCCCCATTAGACTACCAACGGGACACATGTCCTGTGATAGAGCGCTTATCTCTGGTGTTGGATCCCTGGTTCGATCCCCTACAATGAAGTTTGTGGTGGCTCACTCCACCAATTCTTCCATTCATTCGTCATTCGCTTGCCTTAATCCTGCTTCTCCCTTAGCGTAAAGGGCTAATCTGGGACGTTAAACTGGAAGATTCCATTTTATTTCATTTCGTGTCTCATGAAAATTCAGACATCCTTTTTTGTTGGTTTTAAGTCACGTAACTTACTTACAACTTCATGCCTAACTAACACGTGTGTCACAAAGGTGTATGTAAATCTATTTTCACATTGACAAAAAAATTGGTAGTCTAAGGAACGGCATCGAGAGCAGTGACGTAGGCAGGGGGTGGGTCCTAGCGGTCCGAATTTCCTCCTCTGAAATGCCGACTTTTCTGTAAATTTAGTGTAATTTTAAGGACGATTTCACAAATTTTAATATAATTTATTTTTATATTGAATTTGGACCCCCCCCCCCAAAGTACTTTGTACCTTCCCTCTGTAATAATTCCTGCCGAGCCTGGTCGAGTATATCACTTTTCATCTCAGCAACATCGGCCGTTTTTGATAATTTTTACATGTCACCACTCAATTTTTCACATTAATTATTACCTCCACTTCCACTTATGATACGCATTTTAATTAATTTAATATTATCCTTGAGAGGCGTAACATTGATCATCATGCCAAGTTATCATTTTAATTATTTTAGTAGTTATTGCTTGATCCGATCAAACAAAATCTCACATTCACTTTTATGTAATATTTTTTTTCGTATGTTATTGGTATCTCAGTATGTCTGAATCATTTATTCTTGGTTGTCTTCCATCCGTCCTCCACTAGTCCTTTGTATCATGTGAGTCATATGTATTTAAAACGTTCACGTCAGGACATCTTAGATGCAGATGCTTCTAGAGACTAACATAAGCCCTAGAAATAAGCTTGTATCATTCCAAATTTCTTCAGGTCTCTCTACAGAGAAAAATATTTTCATTCCATTTTATGAGCAACAATAATACTATGTTACATGTGTCAAGAATATAATGGGCTTATAGAGGACAGACATAAGGAATGGTATAAAACGAAGGTAAAAGTTCTATTGGAATAATGGTTCGTCTACCTAAGACATAAGTAGAAAAATGTTCATACAGTAATCGTCTTTATTCAGCAAAGCGCCATAATCAAGAACTTTCTCTATCACAAACGAAATGATGTATTTGAGATGGGTTTTTGCTTCGCTGCCATCGTGAAGCGTATCAGTAAAATTAGCAAGGGACATATCCTGTGCACAATCCTCGTTCCCCGCTACCTTTGGGTGTTCATCCCATTTTCCTGGTTTGTCATCTAAAGCAAGTTGCTGTTTACTGGATATACCTCATAGGTAAAAATATTGGGTAACTTATTGTTGGTGATAATGTAATCCGTAGTATGGCTACTTTAATCCTGGACTGAATGTCTTACACCCCGGCGGTAGTTATTGTACCTTCTCGCGCCATTGTAGTAATTATTATTCCAGTTGCCATTTCGCCCGTAAGAGTTTTGTCCACTTTGTCGATTATAATATGGCGTCTGCACCACCATATTAGTAGATCTGTGTCATCGTTCGGCACGCGATAGACGAACATACGGTTTTGGGTTACGAGTATTCTCTAAATTCTGCCCACTTTCTACGTGCGTAGATTTTCCACTGACGTAGTTTGGACCCCCCAAGACTACTACTTTTAGCAAACGGGACTCCTTCACCGGAAGGCATGTCAATAGAGTATCGATCAATTCTCGCTTCTGATACTCTGTAGCAATGCTGTAAATTCTGTTCACTAGTAGCGAAATTTAATATAGTCACATATTTCTTCTTGTAATAGCGCATGTGTAAAAGTTGTCTCCTTGAAATGGTTTTCGAATTCCTCAGAAGTTCGCACATCTTTGCAAATTATTTTATACCAACCATTGGCCACACAGGTTAAACGTTGCGGTAATAGAGTCAGTTTCTCCGCTTCAGACAGCTTGAAAATTTTGGAATATCGTGCAAAATCTTCCAAAAATACCCAGACTGTTCCAGGAGTCATTTGTCCCCTATAACGAGGAAAATTGCGGAGATCCCTCGGTTCGAGCGTAATATCTGAACGTTTAGTTTATCCATCGGTATAGCACTCATAGATCTCTCTATTGGAAGTTCATGAGATTAGTACAACAATTTGACACTGTTTAGATGACCGACCCATTCAGAAATCGCGCGAACACAAGAGTCAAAATCATTGATTCCCATGAAAGCTTTTGTGAAAAACATATGATTAGTGTTCGCACTAGAATTACTGGCTACGTTGGTAACCGTAGTAGTCACTGTCGTCGCATTAGTAGTCACAGTTGGTATGTTGTACTCGCAAACAGCCAAACTTGAAACAGAATTTACATGGCTTACATAATCATGTGATAATACAATATCGTCATTTTCATACATTGTGTTGTCACGTATAGCATCGACCTCTTCCTTGAAGCTTACCCTCAATTTCTTTATAATTGCGGTGACAATTTTCCGCCATCTGTATTAATTTAATTACCGTACTCTTACTTTCAGTCTTAAGATAGTTAATTGTTTCCTCCATATCATCAGTTCTTTCTTTCACTACAGTCACAATTTCCTTCACGTGTTCCAGTTTTCTTTTCTGCTGTGGCACTTCCTTCACATCTTCCATGTTCCTTCAAATTCTTTTACTTCTTCCTGCAATTCTTCTTTCCATTCTTCCCAGGTAATCTTCACCTTTGTTTCAATCGTTTCCACCATACTAATTCGATGACCATCCAAATGGCCTTGTATGCTCCCTTGCATGTGCGTTGGTAATAAGTCTTAAATTGTCTCTCCAATTGTTTCCTATTCTCCTCCTTTAATTGTTCAAATCGAGCTTTCATCCCTTTAACGTATCCAAAATTAAATGCAACATTTGATCACTCAATGTTGTCTTCTCTGTGTTTTGTTTAATCTGAATTAGCTTCTGTTGTTCGTAGCGTTCTCTTGTCTACATTAACACCGGTCATCAACTATTCATTATCTTTCTGCCTTTGATATACCATTGTTCACTTCCATGTTTTGTCCTTGTAATTCTCTAAAAGAAAAAGAGAGTAATTCTCTCTTGCTTTGATTTCTCCTAATGTGCTTGGACAACCCTGTGAAGAAGTCGTTGCTTGCCTTTTTCGATATAAATCGTTGCTAATTCCACTAACGTGTTTCTAAATACGGAAGTTAGCATCACACTTTAGTCAAACTCTTAATACGATGCTAAAAACGACTCTAAATAGGCCCCATAGTAGTTAACTCAGGTGTCTACAGGTCAAGAATGTCAAGAAAAGTCAAGAAATGGCACGGTAGGTCAAGAATTTGTGTTTTATATCCCTTTAAAAAGTACAAGAATTTCTGCGGGATCAGCTTGCAAAGGTTTAAAAGATCTGGAGATACTGTCATTTAGGAACCAATGCAGAGAATTTTTGATCCCTCTGTTCAAGAAATTGATTGGAAAGTGCCCAGTGGCCTGCAGAATTGTTAGAGGGGACTCGTGTCTTTCTCCAGATGTAGTGGCGAATAGCTCGTTACAAGGGTCTCATGTAACCCTTGACCTTAAATAGTTTGTGTCTGAGAAGCATTTAACCCCATCGATGGTCGATTGTGTGAAACAGGACTACCTTCAACTTTGCGATTCCTCGTGTTTGAAGGAAGCAGTTAAATCATTTGATTGGAAGACAGACAAACTTGATGTGTTTCTTTCTAACGTTTTCCGTGACATAGATGTGAATAGTGTCGATAACTAAGTTCTTTCACCGCAGTGGTTCACCTTGTTTCACGGCAATGCTGCTGTGGAAAGAGGCTTCTCAGTTAAATGGTGTTTGGTAGAAAACTTGACAGAAGAGTCACATGTTGCTCAACGAGCAGTGTGGTGTACGGAGCAGTTACTAGCTGCAGGAATGATTTCTAACGTTGAGCTAACTATAGCAATGATTTTGGCGATAAAAAAATTCGTCATCTAGAAGACAGGAAGCTATAAAGGATAAGAAGAGCAAAGAGAACAAAGTGGCTAACAGTAAAAAAAAAGCTGCACAAGAATTAAATTTGTTGGCGATGAAAAAGAAGAAACTTATGCAACAAATACATGAAAAAGTTTATTCTTTGGACAGAGAAATTACAAATCTAAAAAAGAAAATGAGTATCTAAGTGTACTTAGTCTAACATAGATGTTCTGTTAAAAAAGTATTTGTTACTGCTTACATTTTTGCATAGTAATATGTATTTTTCATTATTTAAGAAGCTATGTAGAAGATAAATGTTTTATGCAAGTACAAATGTGCAAGTTACCATATGTGTTGCACAATAGTAAGTATTTGTACTTATTAGAATGATGACATGTAATCACATGAAATCTCTGTCATTTAGTATTAGTGTATTCACAGAGAAAGTGTTAATTATGACACAACAATAAATAAAGCCATAGCCCATTCAGGATTAAAGTTGTAAAGTGTATTCTAAGAGTTAACACTGAGATGATAAAATTAGGTAAATTAGCTAATAAAACTCCAACTGATCAAAGCAGTATATATATATATATATATATATATATATATATATATAAAGAATATATATCTGTGTTACAGTTTCGGCTATATAACATAGCCTTCCTCAGATAGCTTTCGGCGATGTTACATATATATACACACTCTTAAAATATATACTGCTTTGGTCAGTGGGAGTTTTATTAGAGATCTTGAATATTCCAAAGCTGCAATCGATAATTTACTAGGGAAATTAGATGTTCAGTCTTTGCTAATTAAAATTTGCTAAGACAAAAGTGTAAAATACTTTTAGCTTTCATCTTAACCGTTCATTGGTGGGGGATTTAAAAAAATACCCGAAAATACTGTAGTACTTGGTCAAGAAAATTTGTTAAATTGTCAAGGAAAAGTAAAAAAAAAAAAATAAATAAATAAATAAAATAAATAAATAAATAAATAAAATGGATTCTCAAAACGTGTAGACACCCTGTAAGCGTTCCAAAGAGTAAGTTAAAGGTGTTATTTTATGACCATCGTAAGTATTGTCATCGTTGACAGGGCACTGCCGCAACGTGAAAAATTGCCATATGCTACGGTTTTCTGCTAATTTTTTGAACTAAAGATAGTAGTTATCCGTTTCAATACGGTCCACCATTTCCTTTCCTAATGAAATTTATACTTAAAACTAGGGAGTTCTTTTTCAAATACCCTGTATATACATACAAAGGGAACGACAAGTATTAATGCAATATGGAAAGGAATGCATGCAGAAAAACTTGCTCTCTTTGTATATAAAAAAATGCAGTGTCTCCAATTGTTTTGGCCAGGTTTGGCAAGTGCACACTACGCTAAATCTACGGTAAACTGGTACATTAAACACAAGATTAATTTTGTTGAAAAACATGAACCCACCCAACTGCCCACAGCTCCGGCCAATTGTGATTGTGAAGAATATTGTCAAACGAGGTGGTAAAGCTGTCCGAAACATGCCTGAATTCTAAAAGTACTGGTCTGACGCATCTTGAAAATACACTACAGATACAGTGCAGAATCTTGTGGATGGTGTCAGACGAAAGCTTCCTTTATTCATCAGACATTAATTGTAACTATAAATTTTTCTTGTCCTTGTATTCAACAGGGGTTGTAGAGTAATAAATAGTAACTTCTCCCTGTACATCAAATTCCAGTTTTATATATGTTGATCATAAGTGTTCATAGTTACTTTTCGATGCACTCCTTAATACCATGTCCATTGATTTTCTCGAGATTCTCCGGTTCCCTCCCACATTCTCACTCTACCAATTGTTTCATAATTATTCACTTTCATTAACCATCCGTCTCTGTAGCCTATGTGACATAACTGTGACATTATTTATCACTTCCATAAACTCAGCCAATGTTCACCTTGATATTTCCTGCCATTTGTGGCTCTTCCACGGGAGAAGGCATGAGGAAGTAAGAAGTAGAAACGGTTAACATACGTAGTAATAATGGTTTATTTACTTTAACAGCTTCTAATGGATGTTTCTCACAGATATTTTAATTATATTCTTGTTCTACCGTGTTAATCTATTTTACTTTTAATTTGATTTCTTCCGTTGAAGAGCCTCGAAAAGATTTGAAAGTATCTAGTGAACTGATTGATCATATAGAGGATAAGTAAATTGAAATTTTTGTTCTTGTTAAAGCTTCAGCGCAGTATTGATAAGAAACCCAGTAAATTTTATTTAACCTACCAGTTCTGTGATCTAGCTTCTTATATATCTGTGATCTAGTATATATACTTAGCTCCTTCGCTACTAGAAAAACTAGTAGCCTGCACGTAATGAATTTAATGTCATTTTCATCGTTTTTTGTTATTCAGTTTTCCTGACGTTATAAGTCATAAGCAGCCACTACAAATAGGATTGAAAAATCAAAGAACGTTATAAAGAGGGCATAGTAAAAGTGAAAAACTTTCATTTTTCATTCCTGTTTGTAAATATATCAGGTATTAGTTAATAATTATGTCAGAAGCGAAACCTTCATTACAAAATAATGGAACTTACTTCCTGAATTATCTGCACATTGTATGCATATACATTTTGGTTCTGTTAGTTTCGAAGCACTGTGTCAAGAAAGAAAACGTACGGTTTGTCTGGAGTAGAACTTGGTTGCACAATGATTAATACATTTACACTGTAAGCTGGAGACCTGGGTTCTATCTACAACCCAGTCACACATTTTTTTTTTCTTTCAAATTCTTATTAGGTAAGCTAATTTTAGAAGAATGTGAATTAATTCCTAAATTGTTCAAGTGAAACAGGTAATCATAATTATTTTGAAATAAACAATTAGTTTTAAAAAGTAATAAGAATATATGTTTCTTTCTAGGGTACACCAATTTACGAAAGTCGAAATGTTTGGTGTTACTGCAAATGAAACGAACGATGAGAGCGAAAAACTTCTTGAGGAGTTTCGGTCAATTCAGGAGGAACTGTTTGAAGAGTTGGGATTACACTACCAAACTCTTGACATGCCTTTGCATGAACTAGGTCCTGCAGCATATAGGAAATACGATATTGAAGCATGGATGCCTGGTAGAAGAATATATGGTGAAATATCCAGTTGTAGTAACTGTACAGATTATCAAAGTAGAAGATTAAATATTAAATATCAGCCAGCGTCTCAACAAAATCTTGGACTTAAACATGTTCATACCGTAAATGGTACTGCTTGTGCTGTTCCTAGGATGTTAATAGCTTTATTTGAAACGAATCAGTTACGTAATGGTACTGTTTCTATACCAGCTGTTTTACAACCCTATATGAACGGTAAGACAATAATAGAAAAACCCGGTTTTGACCTAAATATGCAGTGGTTAAAAACTAAGTCACAACAAGCGAGACATGTGAAATAAGTAGTCGCCTAAATTAAATTAGTTTTCTTCTTTTTTTGTAATAATAATAATAGGAATTTCAAAGCGTGTTTCACAATGTAATAAAGTTCTTGCTTTGTAAGTATTATGTTTCTGTATTTTCTTGGTTTGTAGACCTATCATGCAATTTGCGATGTAAGAGGAGAATCAGCTTCTACCCTTGGAAAGGGATCCTTATGCGTGCCTGCTGTACATTCTGTCAAGAAAGCCCAATGAAGGGAATCGTCGAAATTCTTTCGCTACGTTAGCACAACTGCTTTCTATGCTCACGCAGAGTTTGAGCGCCATCTGTCAGTTTGTTTACAGTGCTCCTTTGACAGTTCATCGCAAGTATGTGTGGGTGATTTCTACAATTGATAAAACTATCGAACAAAGAATGTGTCTGAAATTTTGCATTGCAAATAGAATTACGTGTGCCGAAGCTCTGAAAATGTTACATAAGACTTACGGTGAATCAACTTTATCAAAAATACGTGTGTATGAGTGGTACAGTGCATTCAAAAGCGATCGAGAGGTAATGGAAGATTTGCCTCGCTCTGGTCGACCATCAACTTCTTCGACTGAAAACATCGCTAAAGTAAAGGAAATGGTGACTGAAAATCGTCATTTAAGTCTGAGAGAGAGAGCCGCTGAAATTTGTCTGTCTTACGAATCAATTAGCCATTTTAAACGATTGTTTGGGCATGAAACGTTGCCGCTCGACTAGTATCGAAAGACCTGAATTTTCTGCGAAAACTCAATCGCGTAAGGGTTGCTGAAGACATGCTAGAACGAGTCAATTCCGACCCCACATTCATGAAACACATTGTAACTGGTGATGAGACATGGGTGTACGAGTTTGACGTGCAAACCAGTCAACAAGCTTCGGAATGACACCTTCCAGCTGAGCCGAAACTGAAAAAAGCTCGTCAAAGTCGATCAAAAGTGAAGGTGATGTTGGCAGGTTTTTTTCGATTATCGCGGTGTTGTGCACTCGGAATTCTTGCCAGAAGGTGGGACAGTAAATAAAGAATATTATCTAAGCGTTATGCAACGTTTGAGAGCGCAAATTCGTCGAAAACGACCAGATTTGTGAAAAGAAAACTCATGGATTGTGCACCACAATAACGCACCATCTCACAAGGCTATCATTGTGAACGAATTTCTGGCCAAAAACTCAACAAATCTTATCGAACAACCACCGTATTTCCCTGATCTGGCTCCGGCCGACTTTTTCTTTTTCCAAAACTCAAATTAACACTTCGAGGCACCCGTTTTCAGTAGATAGAAGACATCAAAAATAAATCGCGACGAGTACTGAAGTCGATTCCGGAAAATGCGTTTCAAAAATGTTTTGATTATTGGATTATTCGTTAGCATAAGTGTATTATATCGGAAGAAGCCTATTTTGAAGGCGATACAATAAATTTGGATGAATAATGCATATTTTGTATTTTGTTGACGAATTCCCGGTACTTTCTTGACAGAATGTGAACTGCCTGTGAGATTTTATTTAGTACCCTGTAGAAAGCTTCAGAAAAAGGAGTATGAATAGCTAAGTTAGCGAATTGTGGTCCAGTGGTGCAATAATCATAACTCTAGATCGTAGATCATATCTTTTACAAAGAAGTTAGTTGGAGTTTAGCATCGCTTTTCAACTCTTAGGCTGTATAAGACTGAGACCTACAGCTTAAGGTTGAATCCGAGATAAGACATCACTTAAATGACACTTTTTTAAGGATGACACAGTCTGAACTCTAGTATCGTAGACAGCCCTGGAGATCTCGTAGGCAGCTTAGGTATTAATAAGTTGGCAACAATGCCTACCCTAAAGCTGGAAGAAAGAAGAAAAAAAAAACTTGCAAGAACAATCTAATCTGTCTTTACTCCTGTCAATAAAAACAGGAATATAAAAGAAAGAAAATAGTTTCTTGGGGACACTAATACTATTTAAATAGCATCTAATAGATAATTAAGAAAAGTAAATATTATGTTCTCTTAATAAAAATGCACATTAGTCACGACAACGAAACTGAAACGTAAGGGGACTCAGCCCCTGATCGACAATATTGGGGCCGAGTCCCAAGGTTCCGGCGCCTGTGGCCTAGTAGTGTTACAAAAGAATGACTTTCAATGTAAAAGGTCGATGGATAAGTTCGTGCGGTTTTCTTTTGGATTGGCAAGAATGCGGCATGAAGGATTGTTTATCGTTTTTCCGTTGTTTTACCGTAGTTTGAAGTTGGCGTGTTGTGAAACACAGGTTTTCTTGATTGTGAACGTATTATTGTATATATTTCAGACAAACTAATATGAAATGTCAAGTTGAGAAGAGTGATCATTTCCGTCACATTTTACTCTTCGAGTTTAACCGAGGCTCCAGTGCAGCAGAAGCTGCGAGAACAATTTGTGCAGTGTATGGGAATGAAGCAATTGCTGAAAAAACAGCACAGAAATGGTTTTCCCGCTTTCGAGCAAGACGGTTTAACTTGTCTGATGATCTGCGTTCTGGAAGACCTTCAGATTTTGACGAAAATCGCTTGAATGAGTAGCTTCATGAGAATCCTCATCAAACAACGCGGGAAATGGCGCAAGTTTTTGAATGTGTCAACTACTGTTGGCCATTTATATTCGATGAGTAAGGTACTGAAATTGGGTAAATGGGTACCACATGTGTTAAGTGACAGTAACAAAAATCAACAAGTAAACATCTGTTCGTCATTGCTTGCCCGGCACCGGTTAGCTTGTGATATGCAAAAAGCATTCCTTTCGAACATTGTCACAGGTGACGAGAAATGGTGCCTATATGTCAACATGAAAAGAGGAAAGAGTGGCTCAGCCGATCAATAAAAGCAACTCCCCGTGCCAAGGATGGTGCCCATCCACAGAAAATCACGTTGTATGTTTGGTGGAACAAAGATGACATTATTCACCATGAACTTCTTCCGAAAAACGTGACAATTACCTCTGCTTTGTATAATGACTAGCTAAGACGGCTTGCTGTTGCTGTTGAAAACAAAAGACCGGGACAACCAGTCTTATTACTCCATGATAATGCTCGTCCGTATACGGCGAAATTCACCAAAGATGTGATTGTTGAACTTGGCTGGGAACCACTTCCTCATCCTCCGTATTCCCCTGATCTTGCCCCCTCAAATTTCTATCTTTTCCACTCTCCCTTTAACCACATTCAGGGGCAAGTGTTTCCTAATGAAGCTTGTCTTGACCAGTGGCTAACAGATTTCTTCCAGTCAAAACCAAAACAGTTTTACAGGCGAGGCATACAACTGCTACCTGAACGTTGGCAGGTCATAGATAGTGGAGGTGAGTACATCACTAAGTTATTGTGAGTTAATTTAGTGACAGTAAAATGTATGCAATGTATTGTTACACTCGTATAATATGTTAATGTTATGTTTATATTGTATTTGTATTTGAATTAACAGAACAGCATAATAAAAATAAAATATAAGAACCGCACGAACTTATATTTGGTCTAGGAATTAATTCGTGCGGGTGGACAAGAGATGGCGCAACGAACGGAGCGTCCCACAGTTCCGTGTATCCACACATGTGTTGCAAACCCCTGCCATCGCGTATCGTTCGTAGTATAGGGCAGTGGATTAAAGCGTCAACAACACCAGTTTGTAGTTAAGTGAACATGGCGCAATTTGTGCCTGATAAAGTGTTTTTGCGGGGTGTCCTGCTGCATTACTTTAACATGCAGAAAAGTGCGACTGAAAGTCATCGTATTTTGGTGGAAGTGTATGGTGACCATGCTCTAGCTGAGCGAACGTGTCAGAAGTGGTTTGCACGGTTTAGAAGTGGTGATTTCGGCTTGGCAGACCAAGAGCGAGCTGGACAGCCAAAGAAATTTCAAGACGAAGAATTGACAGCATTGCTCGAGCAGGATTCGTGTCAAACGCAGGAACAACTTGCAGCAGCATTAGGCGTTGATCAAACAACAGTCTCCAAACGCTTGGAAGCCATGGGAATGATTCAAAAGATGTCACATTGGGTTCCACATAAATTGAAAGACAGAGACGTTGAAAGACGAAAAACCATTTGCGAATTGCTGCTTCAACGACAGAGCAGAAAGGGGTTTCTGCATCGAATTATTACGGGTGATGAGAAGTGGATCCATTACGAGAACCCTAAACGAAAAAAGGCCTGGGTGAAACTAGGTGAACCAGGTCCATCACAACCAAAACGAGATATTCACTGTGCAAAGGTTATGCTGTGCATATGGTGGGATATGAAAGGTGTGGTGTACTATGAGCTGCTGCAACCGGGTGAAACTATGAATGGAGAACGTTATCGACGACAATTAATGCGTTTGAAGCAAGCTCTGGCCAGAACACGACCAGAATGGGAGAACAGACATGATAAACTTATTGTTCAACATGATAACGCTCGCCCACATGTCGCAAAACCGGTCAAAACCTATTTAGAAAATGTCGGATGGGAAGTTTTACCCCACCCGCCGTATTCACCAGACGTTGCTCCTTCGGACTACTACTTGTTCGATTGCATGAACAACGATTTGATTGGACAGCGGTTTACTTCTTCAGAAGATATCGAAACATGGGTCTCTGACTGGATCGCTTCCAAGGATGAGGACTTCTTTCGCCACGGAATCCGTACATTGCCTGACAGATGGGCGAAAGTGGTGGCTAGCGATGGACAATATTTTTCTTAAGGTATTTATGTATTTTGTGTTTGTACTACAGCTTCAATGTGTGCGTACCAACCGCACGAATTAATTCCTAGACCAAATACATCGACCTATTATTATAGATATTCTTAAGGCTCATAGGAAACGCACTTCATGTTCCATGAAGATCAAAAGTTTTTAATGATAGATATCCTGCAACTTTTTCTTAAAAGTTGAAAGTGAATTCACCCTCTTAACCACGGGTTCAATCCAAGCAATATACCGTATTGAAAAGCGGCAAGGAAACCACCCGCAATGCTATGAAAGTGGATAATTTTTAACGAAGATACATTTAAAAGATTTTAAAGATGGAATGAGTTCACACCTTTATTCCTAACCGATTTCAACCCCAATCAATAGGACTCAGTTGGGAAGCTCAGAGAAACTACAAGTCATGATCGTGAAAATTAATTATTTTAAAGAAAGTTATCGTTAAACATGTTTTATAAAATAGAGATCCTTTTTAAATCTCAAAGAAAGCGATCATATGTCATGAAACCGGATTTTTTTTTTTATATACGAAATTTATGTTGAACACTTAACCTCTAATGTGAACTTCAAACAATACGAGTAATTCTGAAGTCTGATAATACTCGTATTTACGATATTTATTAAAAGGCTTACAGTATTGTAATTCAATAAATTTAACTTAACAAAATCAAAAGTTTTGACCACAAGCTGCTCGAGTAACACTCAGTTGAATATAATAGTGTATATTGAATAAAGCACTCTAGAGATTATCATATACACCACACACTTATTTACGATTTATTGATTAGGAAAAGACAAAACTAAAAAATACAATTGAGCGTACAAAACTGAGTAAAGTGCAGTACTATATTCTGTTCTTGTTACATATATGTTTATTATTTTGGAGCACCGAGCGCGGCTGAGTACCGCGGATTTTTCTTGGAAGATGGGCTGTTAAGAGAGAGGCAATGTATTTTTAATACTTTATAAAAATTATAATATAGAGTATTTGTTAAAATTTAACATTGTCTGCTTCACTTAATTCAGTTGTTAGCCTCTGGAAGCAGCACACGCAATGTAAACAAACATGTCAAACCGCTTATCTGTGTATGAGCTAGCTGAGATCGCTGCGCTTTATGAAGTGCGGAAATCGATCGTTTTAGTGCAGAGATGATGCCTTACAGTGAATGAGGTGAATACTATAATTCGTCCAGAGAATTAAGAACTGTCATAGAAAATGAATGACCAGAAACTCGGTGAAAGACGTAAGAAGTGACCACCCATCCTCATCATGGTCGAAGGAAAATATGGCAAAAGTTCAAAAAATGTTTATCCGCAGCTCGAAAAAATTAACATGCCAGGGAGCTCGTGAAAGTGGTTATCAAGGCATGCAAGATGTGTTTTCGCATAAACAACTCAATTTCGCCTATAGAAACTCCATTACGTACTTTTTTTTTTTTTTTTTTTTTTTAAATTCTAAATCTTTTTCCCAGTTAGCTGGGGTCAGTAACAGTTGAAATTCGAGGAGACTGTAACCGAAGGATGGAATTCCGGGAATTAATGCTGACTTGGCACAAAGATTGGCCACAACTGTTCGAAAATATCTTGCGGAGTAACGAGGTTATATTCTATGTTGTGGATTTTGCCAATCGCCATAACTACCATTGCTGGGGATCACGTAATATAGATCTCCAAATGAAAGTTGAGAGGATCCAAATTCGTCCCAAAGTGGTGCGGAGTGATGGTAAATATACTTGCTGACCCATACCTCCTTCGTGATAACATGAATGGCGACCGGTACCTTGAGATGCTTGGAGATCACGTTTGGTCTACATTATCGGAGTGGAAAAGCATTGATTACCCCATTTTCATACAAAATGGTGAACCACCTCACTTTGCAGTAATTGTTAGCGAGTGGTTGGACCAGAAGTTTCGTGGACGTTGTCTTTGACGGCGTAGACCTCACAAATGGCCAGCAAGAAGTCTAAATAAATTTCACTCCGTGTTATTATTTTTTCTTGTGAGAGGAACTAAGGAGGAGGAGCTGTACAAGTCCAAATTTCGGACATTGGAGGAATTGAAGGCATGGATTCAAGAGATTACTGCCAATATCAAAATTGACTTCCTTCAGAAAAGTATCAGTTGTATCCCTAGCCGTTTGAGGAAGCTAGTTAACAACACAGGTGCCTACGTTGATATTTAACATATTCTTTTGTTTCTTTTTGTTTCCTTATCTATAAAGGACATTTACATCCTTTTATGATAAATAAGCATCAATATTACAGAATTTGTAACATTTTTTAATATCCAGTTATTTTTCATTCACGTAGATAGAAGTCTTGATTAACTCATTCACTGATCAACACCCAGGCCAAACTGTTTAAGCTAGAAACTTGAACAGTGTATAGAATTTGTGACTTAGAAAGAATATTTGAAAATTCGACACGGAGGAAGTAGGGGGTGGGAGTGGAAATGGCAATTATTATAACATGTTCGTATCTTAAAATCTCTTAAAGTTAGTGACATGAAATTTCGTGTTTAGATTTCTTATTTAAAATAAATTGTGTTTATATTTGCCTTAGAAGGAAAGAAAAAGGATGGGCTTGTAGCTTCATTAAAATCTCATGCGAGCTGTTCGAATTTCGTGCAAGACTTTTCAGTTCAAAGAAATTCGTGAAAGACACAGAAGGGGAAATGCAAAATATTACCCACAGTAACATAGGGGGCATATATATTAAGATATGGTAAATTCACCCCTTATTTTGACTAATTTTAATTCGTAACAGTAGGAGTGATTGGGAAATCTGAAAAGAAAATTATGTTATATTCCATTAGAATGGAATATTGTTTGCAAATCTTATCATGGAAAATTGTTTTATCACAGTTTGTAGATGTAGAAACTGCAAGTTTGGAATATACTTGACTGATTTCAACCCTAATCATGGGAGGATTAACAATTTTTTTAGGGAAATACATGACATGTTACACCACAACCGAATGATTTTCGAAAGATGTCGTGTATGCCGTCACAATATGGCGCAAAATACTTCATAGTCTGAATGGCAAACAGCACATCGTTCAAATGCAGAGGAGGTTGTATTCGTCGTGCTAATTGTGTTTGTTTCACGTTGTCGTAGCTCAAAGACAGCACTTAAGCTTTCACTGAAATTGAGAGCGATTGGTCGAATGGATGCATGCGAGACACAGCAAGAAATATTCTGATCCATGAATATCTCGAAAGAGTTATGTCATTCATATGAAATTAATTCCGACGAATAGTTGATGCGTCGCGAGGACCTGGTTGAGGAAGTGTGGGGTCACAAATTTACATGAGACCGGTATTTAGCCCTAACTGCTAGGTAGGTATTTATCTGGCGAGAGTCGAACACAATCGAATACTCTCTAATCGAACATCAGAGAGATAGATTAATATGACAATGATGGTTTGTTGGTGTGGGGCAGGCTTCATGATTGATGTCAGTACCATCAAATCTACAACATTGAGGCTGATTCTCTGATTGGTTGCAGATACGAAAAAGGTAATGAACGTGGTTGAGCAGATAATGCACCCTTACCATGGATTTGAAACAGTAACGTCATCAGATTAAAAGTGCTGCCTTCGTGCGCAGCTCAAAATATCTTTCTTTAGATTTTAATGAAACATGTATGATGCAGAACCTGTTTTCAGTATAAAATGTGTGCTTCATGGCAAATTTCAGGCTCATAAATTTTACTATAAAACTACTTAAATCTTCTGTGTAAGACAAAAGTATAGCCAAACTAAGCATGATCATCACTTATAGAAGAGGCTACCTTTACAGATGTATAGGAATTACTATAGTGTACTGAGAATTTGTTGTGATGAATATGCTATTGAGGAAGTAAACTTTTATTAAAACAAGATATTGAAAATAGTATAATTTATTGTTTGTTATTAGACCAAATGAAATCATCCAATTTACATAACACAGCTTGATCACAAATGACATAAAATGCACAAAAATATAATTGAAACATATCATTCATAAATTTTATCATTATTATCATGTAATTACAAAAAAATACTTGTCATTTTTCGTATTCGTATAATTTTCTGTGAATATTGTACACGTATTGAGAACAATTCAGTTGTCTTTACATAATCTATATATGTATTTCAAAAATATATTACAGGACATGTATTACTGAGATAATAATGGCATTTAGAATCAAGTGTGTGATTTAATGTCATGATTCGTCGTTAACCAATGGACACTTGATTTTCGATATAATATATATATATTTTTAAGTGTTCGCATTGTATTCATAGTTCAGTCATACTTTCATTATCATACACTTCACCACTGCATTTTCATTAATGTTTTCTATCAGAATGTTCGGTTTTTAGAAGTATAAGCCGTTCTCACACAGAAATGTATTCCAACACACTTTTCTCAATTACTGAAGTAATATGTTGCAACATTGAACCATTGATAGAGCACATAATCAACATCATATTTAGAAGATGTTCTTAGTCATGTTTTAAATATATCAAGCAAGCCTTTTTCTACATCTTCTGTAAAACACACACTTATACAACAATGAATAAATTTGCACTTGCATTCAAGACACGCATTCATATTTTAGCACCAAAGAGTACAACATAAAATCAACACACGCTAACCCCAATATAGTGTATTTTTTGTGACGTTCTTCCCAAAATAACTGATAATCGTTTTCCTCTATCTTCAATGGAAGGAGTTAAAAAATAGTTTTCGTTCAGATAACAAAACACGTTCCTTCCCTAAAGCATATCACAGTTCGGTCACAAGAAAGAATTGATTGATATCTCATCGTATCAAACAGACAACAGCTGTAGAGTGACTAGAGTACAAGTCTTTATCTATACGCCCTCTATTTTTTTCTATTTTTTTTAAGATCTCTTCACTGTTACTAGGAATTGATACCTTCCGATAGAATATAAATCTCAAAGGCGCTCTGATTCTGAGTATTTTTCAAGAGATTTAAGAAACATTAAAATTCAGAAGTTTGTGTCGTAATCCGATCGTCGTCTTCCGTAACCGCCGCTGGCGTTGCTTCCATTGCCGTAGTAGGCGTTGTAATAATAACCATTCCACTCTGTTTTCCAGCTGTCGTATAAGTTCGGGGTGCTATTGCCTTTACCCGAGCTTGAAGATCTCTGCTAAAAGTAGTGAAAGAGAAAGAAAGAACGTTAATAATACAAGTATTTGAAATATTTTATGTACTAAAGTATATTAATAATGCAAGTACCTTTTATTCGTATTAAACACCAGTAGGCACAGAACAATGGTGGAATAACATAAGGAAATAATAACAAAAACTGATCTAGTCGTGTCGGTAGCTTAATTAATAGAACAATATGTCTAATAAGCGGAAGACAAGGAATCAAGTCTCGTTAATTCACCTGATGTATCTGTTATTTCAATATGCATAAAACGATTATATATGTAAATTTCATAAATGTGCTTTCGGTGTTATGTGAGACCTCTCGTGTATTAAGGGCGAATTCTACATCGGATTTTTTTTGTTTAACCAATTTAATAATAATAATAATAATAATAATAGCAATAATAATTAATTGATGGAGGAATGCTTTGTTGAGCTTGCTCTTACTACCCAAAACGCCTTATATATACCGTTTATTCTTTATATTTTTTCATTAAATTTTCAAATTGTAATTGAGCAAATATTGAAAACTTAAAATCTTCGAGCTTAACCTATATATTGGTAGAATAATCTCATGTTTGAAGTGTAACGTGTAAGGTCATAGTTCATTGATGGTTGTACCATGTACCATGTCTGCAAACTGAACAGGAAATTTAGATGTTATCATAGTCACAGCAGAGGAGACATGATTTTGCCAATGTATGGACAGAAGATGCCTCTAAGAGAAGTTTTAAAGTGCACTCTGATTCTCATATGTAAACTACTTAACTATATGATAAATTTAAATAACAGTTCACTGCAATTTGATACTGAATGCGATACATAACTAAATAATTATCTTATATACTGAATATTGTAAAAGGGAAGTAATTAGACCGCAGGCCCGAATAATCATGGACAAATTTGCATGAAATTAGTACGTAAAATACATATCAAACAGAAATGTTTTACTTGTACTAGGTTCCCATTTCAGAGTGTGTCTAGATAAAGTAAGGTGACTAATCACAATGTAACTTTACCTTTATGTGCTTAGATACTTCCGAGATTTCGTGTTAACTAACTGTAGCGTAATTTCAAGTCTTATTGATATTACTTACAGGTTAGATACAGAAAAAAAAAATATATAAAATATTTCGAGTTTTGTTATTAGAATATATAATTTTACAATTTAATTGGTTTAACGTGTAGAAGAAACGCAATTTAGAGCAGAATGGGTTGTAGATTACTCATTTTTAAAGTTTTGTTTCCGTGTTTCCTTACCTTTAAATGTATTTGTAAAGTTTCCAAAATTTTAAGGGAAACAATTTAGTCCCTAATAATTGTGACAAGACTAAATACTTTGTGCTGTCAACAATAATCCAACCCGTACATAACGTGTTAAAAGTCAATTGCATTGTATGTTGAACGGTGTGAACACAACATCAGAAGAGGATACTTATTTGATACAAGCTCTTCGGGTATATGTCCTGAATAAATTGATAAATACGTACTAATTTAAAATGCTTTCTGCCATGAAGAAAATTACATTGCTTTTGAATCTTCTGAGACTACGCCTATCAACTGCTCGCCTAAATTATGTTTTTTTTAATAATAGCATATTATGCCTATTTTAAGACAGGCTTGTTCTTCAAAAGGTTTCTACAAAAGTAATACGTCTATGTACGGGCTTGGTATTTATAGTTTCTTCGGAATCGTAGTCATTGATACAGTCGGTAGATAGTTTACAAATATAAGAATTTTATTTTTGATTTATATTCTTCGGTTATTCTGATAGGCTATTTCGTTTATAGTATTTTACAAAGTTCTTCTCATATTTTAGTTGATTATAAGTTTGAAACGAACAGAAATATTTCAGTAATCCTGTACACGGTTCAGTAATCCTGTTTCTTCTGTCATACAGAAGAAAATTCGCTTTTAAATAGTGTAAGGATTACCATTTTGTGATTAATGTCTCTAGAGCTTTAATTTAGAAAAATAAGTGACAATAGCCAACAGTTTTCATAGGTTTTATATCTGCAGCATTACAGCTTTAAATTGTATCAGATGGTTTGCGCTTTTGAACCTATCCATATAAAGATATTTGAAAATCATAAAAGTAAAAAACTAAATACAGCCAAACCTTGTTTGATTTCTTATCATAGACTTTATCGTTCCATACGTCATCCATATTGTATAAATCATCGGCACCATAATTATCGAAGCCTCCCATGTGGTTTTTGTTCAATTCATTAAGCATCTCTTCCGTCAACGGAATAGGTTGCTTCTTCTTTGCGTTTTTGTGTCGATTCACCAACTGAAAATAATAATAAAACAAATATGTATTGAAGTATTTTCATTTGTTTACACATTAATGTAACAAATTATTGAAAGATAAATGTAATGTGTGTGTATATTGTCGCTTCAAAAAATTATGTTTAAACAGGAGTTTTTCTTGTGTGTAAAATTAAGATATGAAATTAAAGCTAAAAGCATTTGGTGCGATTTAATGTTTAAGGTTTCTATTATGGACTATCTAGTAAGTCTCTAATTGAGTACATGTAATAATCACCTAACAGCATGGATCCTCGAGTTATAATGGATTATAGCAAGCCACTTCTCGAATATCGATAAAAACTTGATGCTTCGACGTTAGGAAAAGCACCCAATGCTTTTAGTCGTACTCACATTTGTTCGTTTTACTGCACCAGAAATATATATATTCTTCTTTTTAATATATTTTATAAAGGTATTGTTTTCAAAAGTTTATTCTACGGTTATTAGTTTATTTATTATAAATACATGTGCAATCATTTACTCCTAACTACCTTAACTTCATAATACATTGGTTCGAACGAGTAGAAGAATACTCGTGAAAGGCAATAACTTTCCAGTTAATGGTGTCACATGAAGATTTTGAAGCAGCGTTGAACCACTGCTATCTATTGAAGTAATGCTTAATTAACTAACGTTGTCTACTCATGTACGCAATCTAAATACATTTGTAGTAATTTATTTTACAGTAAAACGATACGTTTGAGCGAAAATTATGTGAAAATATTGTATTGTCATTGGATTTACGTATCTGTACAAGATTTCATGGCTCTAGCTAGAATGAAAGTGCGTAAAATTTACAAGTTTTGACTCTAACAAACTAACAGAAAAGTAGAAGCATTGCCTATATATATATATATATATATATATATATATATATATATATATATATATATATATATATATATATATATATATATATATAATTAGTGAAATTATACGTTTAATAGATTTAGGCAAAGCCAAAACTTAATTTAAAATAATAATTAAATTATGAAAGTGTTTCTGCAATGAAAGATTGAAATACGATTTAATCTAAAATTCTCCACTTACTGATCAATACATTTACTTCAAATCGATGAATACTACGAAAAATAGTACTTTCTACAGAATAAAACTAGTTAATATATAAGATGGGTGAAAAATAACTAGATATTTTTTTTAAAAGGTTATAAATTCTGTAAGATTAATTCTTTTCATCATAAAAGCATGTACATGTCATTCGTTAAATAAGAAAACAAAAGAATATGTTAAATCTCAACATAGGCATCTATGTTGTTAACCAGCTTCTTTAAACGTCCAGAGATATGCCAGTAATTGATACCTTTTC
Source organism: Thermobia domestica (assembly GCF_964235325.1). Lineage (NCBI taxonomy): Eukaryota > Metazoa > Arthropoda > Insecta > Zygentoma > Lepismatidae > Thermobia > Thermobia domestica. The sequence continues at coordinate 100,561,206 of NC_137466.1, read as the reverse complement.
TGAAGATAGTCAATTGGTACACAATAATCTCTTGAATCCGTGCTTCCATGAATTTCCATGGGCGAAAATTAAGTTCTTTATGCAAAATCATATGTATGCCTTGATAATCCACTTTCATAGCTCCCTGTCATATTGAACTTTTCGGGGTGCGAACTGACCTCGTTCATAACCAGATAAGCGGTCTACCGTGTTTATTCGCATCGCGTGTGCGGCTTCCAGCAGTTAACAATTGAACTATGTGAAGTAGACAAGGTAAAATTTTATGAATACTTAATATTATTGCACTATTTTCAACATGAAATCAGTAATATTAGAGAATTAAAAATTCCAAGTTATTTTTCCCGCACCCTGTATTAAATTTGTTATTGAAGATGTAGGATCAACTGAAGAAGTCCAATACAGCGATTTTTAAAATTACGTGTAATACTTTGAAGAAGCACAATGGCTTTATGATAAAGCACGGTCCTCTGATATGGAGGGTCTCTAGTTTGATCTCAGACCTTTAGTCTCATTTTGGATTATCTTTAAGTGAAGAATGCAGAGAAGAAAGGCAACAAAATCTCAAATGCAGAAGTTTACAGGTGAAAGAACCAGTGGGACTTACTTTGTTTATATACTTAGAAAGGAACGGACTGCCATTATATAACTGTTATTTACTTCGTGTGTGATAGAGAGAGGCTTTAAGGTGGCACATGTATTCGTACTCTTTACATAATATATGCTACTTACCACAGTAACACCAAATATTATAACAAAGAGAAGTGATGCAAGTCCGATTACAATTACAGCTATTGCCCACTGTGGTAAAAGTAGATTTTCCTCTGCAATTGTAGCTGTGGGTTCCACTCGACGTGGTAGCACTGGAAAATAAAACAGAAATGTTAATTAAGACTATGAAGTACTTGAAAAGATGAACAATCATATTAAAATATTCCGACTTAAAACTTGTCGGTTCCTCTGCTTTAATATCAATAATTTATTTTATACCATCACAATTTTATAGCGTTACCGTTTTGAATCCGGACTTGTTTCATGTCCGGATTTTATTGTAAGGAGATCCGGTAAATTTGTTCAGGAAAAGTGGAAACCCTATGTCACGTACACTCATGTTCAAAATGATTGTTGCATATCTATAGCTGTCTTCTTGTAAGAATATAATTTGATAATGATTTTGTAGGGTACTTTTAATACTGATACTATGTGTATAATCGGGAAATGTATATTGTGCTAAATTTCATAGGAAAAGCATTATAATACGAAAATTAGAATGAGTAAAACAATGTTGCTAAATGGACAAGAAAGTTTTATTTTCGTTTTATTGTTCTTATTTACTGCTCTTTTGACATGAAACTTGCCACATACATGTCTTTGCCGATTATACACATACTAACATTATAAGAAATACCGGGCGAATTCGTGATCAAATTATATTCCTACAACATATTTATAGACATGCGACAATCATTTTGGACATGAGTGTACATCCGCAAAGAGCTATATTGATGTGGATATCCATATTTGTTCAGAACTCTATATGTATCTACTGGAAAAACTAGACTTTGTTTTTTAGACTTGTCTCGAGTGCACCTAAGACTTGTTTTTTTTTTTTTAATTTATAATTATATTTTTATAAATTGAATATTCTAATTATTTTGTGTATTATAGTCAAGTATATGCATCTTAGTTTTATAGTAACTGAGTTTCGTAAATTTCGACAGCCAAGCATAAAGAAATGGTGGTGTTTCATGGAAGTTGTTTCAAAAAATTAAAAACTTAGAAACAAATCATGCTATTTGGAACACGTCTCATCGAATTAACGAAAAAGCACGGAAGTCCTGAAAGACGCATAAAAGGTGATTTGCAAAAAAAGTGGAAACAATAAGAAAAAAAGTGGAAGAAATGGATCATGAAAGGCAATAGCCCAAGACTTGAAAAAGTTGAAGAATTGTTAACAAGAATTGCTAAATAATCTTTATGGTCTATTACACATGAAAAGTATGAAAAGTGTACGACATAATTACCGTCAGAGAAGAACAGGCAATACTGCAGATCTATGTTTTATAAAATGAATGTACCAATATTATTATTATTATTATTATTATTATTATTAGTAGTAGTAGTAGTAGTAGTAGTAGTAGTAGTAGTAGTAGTAGTAGTAGTAGTAGTAGTAGTAGTAGTAGTAGTAGTAGTAGTATTTTAATAAAAAGACTGCTGGTGTCAAAATAAAAAGTATTAATGTTCATTACCTTTTCTTAGTTTCGACTTTCTTCAAGAAATCTTAATTATTTCTAATTACTAAGATAATTTTGTTCCAGTTACATTAACAATGTTGACTATATCTCGATTTTTGTCAAATCGATTCATATGTTTTATTGGGGAATGATAATGAAGCATAAGACAGGTTCAAGTAGACTACTGTTCAGAGTTGTTTCTAATATGTTAAATGGGTTTATGGATTTATTGATACCATATTAAAACGGGTTAAGATAACACTATATGTGAAAAGGAACTATTTACATCATACGAAATAATTGTTCAACATAATTTCCGTGTTCCAGAAAATTATGATACTAACAAAAATGTAATGATTGGAGATTGATATTGAAGTGTGGTATCGGTCAATTTTGCTGAGGTCGAACCAAGTAACCGCATGTAGCCGTCCTTGTGCCTTAGCCAAACCTTCGCCTCAGGGAAAGGCGTTGCACGTGGTATTGGTCATGCTCCTTCAAGGATATCGGCATCCTCTAACGGCTATTTCTGTAACTAATGTAGGCTTTGCTTTGCTTCTGTCACACTGTGTGCGCTTGTTAGATAAACCGTTGCTAGAGTAATGTGTAGGAGTTGGATTCAATAGGAGCATCGATTTCACGGTTATAATGAATAAACGGTTATAATTTTGTTGTTATTCGTTCACACGTTGACGAGAATATTCTGTTTTAAAGATCTGTAGCTGTAGCTTCAGACTAAAAGAACATACAAGATCAAATCCTGAGGCATACATGTGCCCTTAACTTTACGATTTTAACTTCATTGAATCCAAATAGGATCCACCCACCCCTCTGGAAATGCTTGGAAATACCCATTCTTTCTACAACTGAAGGAAGTTAGCTGCATATTTACGAATGCCGCTAAAATATTTTGATAGGATGGGCGGACTTGAACAGCAAATGAAAATGTAAAGCTTTGACAAGATATTATTTTAACAGTAATTTTCACTTTTAAAACTGCAGAAATTAATCTTTGACTACATGACCAGTCCTCTTATTAGTGCGATTCTGACAGTTATATTGAACATTTATTACAAGAATCTTATGTGAGCACTGAAGCTCACTCTCCCTTCTTTTGCAATAATCTGCAATAATCAATAACAAAAGTTAGATCTACAATATTTATTAGACTAAGCAGCGTACATGCAAAATATATACATGTACAATGAAGTTAGGAATCTCCTTATATAGAGGAATATTAATTGACGTGTGCAAATGAATATCTACGGTATATAATAAAGCCATAACTACTAGTTCTATAGTGATACCTCTAAACCTAATTCATAATCTATTCTTTGCTCCGTTTATTTAATTTCCTGTTTCACCTTCCTCTTTGAAACAGCAGAGAAAAGAAGTTCCCATGTATATGAGTACTGTGACATTATTATTATTATTATTATTATTACTATTATTATTATTATTATTATTATTATTATTATTATTATTATTATTATTATTATTATTATTATTATTATTATTATTATTAAAGCAAGCTTGTGCCATTCCATTCAAGATACATTTGTGTGTCTGTACGTTCCACGATAATTTTCGTACAATTTATTAGATTTGGATAAAATTTGGTGGGTACATTCTTTTAAACTTAGAATGAAAATTCGTTTAAAATAATGGGGTAAAACCAACCCCAAGTTGGCCTTTTGGCACATATTTCATAATTATATGGTTAGCTACACATCTTTTGTGTGGGAAACTCTGCTTCGATTCCCGGTGGGAGTACATGTGGTTCGGATCCCACATAAGCTGTAGATCCACATCTTATATAACCTCGCTACTTAAAGGGACACTACACTAATCAATCAATCAATCAATCAACATATTCATAATATATTAACAATTCATTAAAATTCTTCACTGTAAACAGTTTAGAAAAAAACAAGACTTATGTAATTAAATATATTTCGTGTAATGCATTGTACTTTACGGGGCAGAAACATTGCAACACTAGAAACAACAAGGTATTTCAAAATGTGGGTGTGGAGAAGAATGAAGAAAATTGCTGAGTTGAACGTAAAACCAATTAGGAAATGTTAGGATTAGTAGAGAAAGGTAAAAGTACAATATTAGGTATAATTATAAAGAAGGAAAGAAATGATTATAATATTGTTTTAAAAAATATTCTAAAAGACATGATCGAAGGTACGATGAAAGGAAAAAGAAAGGAGAGAAAAGAGCATAATTGATGAGACAGTGAAGTACGCAGAATTTCGCTAAAGGAGAGAGTTTAAGCACTCCATTTTATTTTAGGACAAGCATGACTTTTGTACCTTATATATATAGTAAACGTTTGTTTTTCCATATCTTGTTCAAGAGATCCGTAGATTAAACCCAGAGCCCTCCCTCCTTGCATAAGCCTATGATAGACAATATTAAAATAGTTCCTATGTCAAGACTAAAATAGTTGAGATTCGTAGTGGACGAGAATTTTGGAAACTTGCAGCAAGTGACTGTCGGACTTAACGTTATTCCTGGTTTTGTGAAATTACTATTTGATTCCATGTTCCGTGTGAACCCAATCTTTCACATTATATCTTCTTGAGTGAGTATATTTATTTTTAAATTCGCAATTCGTTCGTACGATTCGAAACGCCAGAATGCATAAAAGTTCAGAATGAGACTTTTTCCCAAAAAAGTGATGAGCACGGGATCTTATGTCATTTTTTAAATTTGCATAGCCAATATAAACTATTATGCTCTAAATATTTTACTTCCTTAATTTCCCAGAAACTAAGTTAAAGTTCGAAGGTAGCTTCAGGAATATAGGGCCTAACAATTTTAAGAACAAAAATAATTTACTTCATCAAAGCACACAGAAGTAAAGATTCCAGTTTCTATATATTCCTCCTTCCTTTCTATATATTTCTCAGTGAACAAGATTATTCACTGGTACAACGATTCACCAAAGGTAATCGTTAACCCTGGTTCGGCTACTAATATAAGTAGATTTTTAGTGGTAGTATAATTATTCACACCTTAAAATATCTTCCGGGATTACATTTACTAGTATTCTCACCTTTTATACTGAAATTGCAAAACGATGATACGTATTAAACAATTTTATTCGTTGATTCTCTTTGAACGAATATGCACACAGACTGTCTTGCAATCGTACATGTTTGTTAGGTATCTATAAACAACTACATAGCAACTAATTATACAATAATGTATGTTTCTTACATATATTAAAAACATTCTTCTTTTGTTATTTTTAAATTAACATTATATCTGGTATAGTGCTTATGTAGAAGCACTTTCTGCCCAAAAATACAAGTAATTATCAATTTATACAAAGTATCTCGTTGTATAAAATGTCGCCCGACGATGGGACTGAATATAAAAGTTACAAGGGAGCTTGACTTTTATATTTAAGAACCACTGGTCCGTTTATAAGAACAATATTCCATTAATTATGTCCTATACATTTTGATCGACCCTCGCATATATATAACATTATTTATTTTCATTCATATAAATACATTTATAATAAATCTTTCATTTCATTATCATTTATCCTTTATTACATTAATATATATATATTTTATTATTATTAAAACGTCGTCGCTTATTTATATAATTAACGAAGGGTACGAATTCAAAATAGTAAGAAGCAATTACATTTTAAAACATGAGTCACCATGATCAAGGGCGCATTATATAGTGATTACTTTAAATGATATTTTACAGTATGCATTGTATCAATTAGGCGTCAGAATATAGAAGAATCTTATTCAAGTAACATATAAGATGGTGCATGAAGACAGTTGTCGGATAATTAGCTTAATATAATGAACCTTATACTTAACATAATCTTTGACAATTAAGTTTCAACACAAATAAAATATACTATAAATAACCTTTGCTTTTAATGAATCGAACTATAATTCTTCATATTAACAAGAAAGAATTAAAATCATTTGAAAATTATCATTTGTTGAAACAAATGTGATAAAATATTTATGAGTCCATTAACTAATCCTATCAAGTATAGTGCTTGTATATCAAAGTCATAAGAATTGTTTTCATTATTGATATTAACACATAAACTTAAAAATAAAATGTTCTTAAGAATCTATAGCTGGTATGGGTTTAACCCTTACTTCGTTAACTAGAGTCAGTTTAAATTTGTACTTGCATATGATCCTAATAAGGTACATTGTACTGCACAATTATGATTAGGTTCCGTACTATTTTGTACATGTATTGCGTCGTGATTCTGATTTTGATACGAAGTGCCATCTCTTGAACAACGATTATGTCTATACATAGGATTTGTATTCCTGGAATTTCGCCATGTATTTCGATTGTTTTTGTGTCTACTTCGGTTGAGTGATCTGACATAATTATTGTCACGATTGGTTAGGTTAGGTTGATTCCAACATGGCTTTGCCTATTTTGCTCGTTCTGATTGCTTGAATTTACTCGATTTAGGTTTTGTTCCGTATCGTTCACACTACGGATATTTAGATTTCGAACAGGTACAAAATGATCTGAATTGTTTTTAATTTTATCTACTCCCGCTTGATGATTCGGTGAGAGTAATAAATGAGGGATTAGTTTCATATATTGCCATCTATCTATACACATTATATTGCACTCGTCCTGAAATTTTTCTAGGAAAGAAGTGGCATTTTCGTTACATTTACCAATGCATTTATTCATAACACGTATTTCACTCATATTTACGCTTAACTTTACCTTCCTTTTATCATTCCGTGTTCTTGTTGAGTTACCATTCCTATCTACGGCGTTATGTGTAGATCCACCGTCTCTTTTCCGCTCAATTGTATTCTTCGGATGGATTTCTTCCAAAATAATGTCCTCATTTTTCGGATGGATTTCTTCCAAAATAATGTCCTCATTTTTCGGATGGATTTCTTCCAAAATAATGTCCTCATCAAATACGGGTGAAGGCGGGGTCATCTCTTGTAAACAAGGAACTTCCACACAATCATTAACCATGTTGTTATGACATGTATTATCTTTAATCAGCAACGTCTTAATTTCTTCATACCGTCGGCTGGATTCCTTGGATTTCTGCTGTATCATCTGCTTTAATTCCTCATATTGTCTGCTGTACATCTGCGCCAAATTTTGCTTCAGGGCTTCCATATCGTCTTTTAGGCTTTGTTCATGCCGCTGTAAAGCTAGTATGATTCTGTCTTCTAATGTCATTTCTGGTGCTGGATTTTGTTCACCGTTATCACTATCACTGGTTTCTTTCTCCATTGCCTCACCGTTCATTTTTCTTGTGATTATTCTACCACTTTTAAGTCTTGTCAAGTTCGTAGTCATTAACCTTATTACAGAAGTAAATTCACCCTTACTTTACTTCGGGATATGAATTTACAAGATTCCCGGGTGAGGTAAACCAAAATTTTTACAACGATTCACCAAAGGTAATCGTTAACCCTGGTTCGGCTACTAATATAAGTAGATTTTTAGTGGTAGTATAATTATTCACACCTTAAAATATCTTCCGTGATTACATTTACTAGTATTCTCACCTTTTATACTGAAATTACAAAACGATGATACGTATTAAACAATTTTATTCGTTGATTCTCTTTGAACGAATATGCACACAGACTGTCTTGCAATCGTACATGTTTGTTAGGTATCTATAAACAACTACATAGCAACTAATTATACAATAATGTATGTTTCTTACATATATTAAAAACATTCTTCTTTTGTTATTTTTAAATTAACATTATATCTGGTATAGTGCTTATGTAGAAGCACTTTCTGCCCAAAAATACAAGTAATTATCAATTTATACAAAGTATCTCGTTGTACTGGAAAAAACAATTTAATAATTTTATATATAAATTTGTTTTCAAATTTAGTACTGACTAGAATATATTTAGTATTCACTAGCAGTCTTTAGTGTTTGTAGTAAATATTAAAGACTGTCGCGGCTAAATAGATTAAATCATAAGTTGCATGTAATAGATATTTTGAGTTAGGTATTTTCATCTTTTGACTTGTCCATCGGAGAAAAATGATAAATATTCTGTTGTTCCCGTTTAGAGACTTTACGAGAGGGAAATAATAATAATAATAAAAATCTCTTGTATTTACTTGCACGAAGCCAATGGAATTTACTTTCACCTCTGTTGAACTTCTTTATACTTCATGCGTCGAAAGCAGTTATTCTTCTTGCATAAAGGTTATTCAAGATCTATCAGGCTCTTTTTACGTCTAATCCTATCCCGTGGACATCTTAACAAAAAGAAGAAATGACTAGTGGCGCCAGCTTGGCGAAGTGGTCAGTAACAAAACCAAAGTGATTTACTGTCGTTTTCAACCAAGATACAAAGAATAACATAATCCGTCTGAGGAGCGACGTTCTCATTGGAATGTGAAGAAGAATGCATATATGCATCGATTATTCTCTCTTCCTTCCTGCTGTTATGTTCCTTCTTCCTTCCTTTTTTTAAAAAAGAAAGAAAAATCTATAGAACAAGCGGCTCACAAAATTCAACATGGTTCACGTAGTATTTTCCCGTTTATGTACTCTTTATTCATCTCAATACATGTACCAGAAAATCATACTAAATGATATGTTACTAAAGCAAACAAACCAATATATACTTTTGTAAAACTAAAAAAAAAAAAAAAAAAAAAAAATGCATCTTCTTGTCATCTATTCGTATAATGCAACTTTCTTCCAAAAGAGCTACTCACTTCAGTAGAGATAATACCTTCTGCAACTTCTCTTCTTGGAGTGATTGATATAAATCTTGATTCTAGTTTTTTTTTTTTTTTTTGCTTATAATAGCAGTCATTTGTTTCAAATGGATGCACAACTTGGTTGTCCATGCTATTTAAATGGCATTGATTTTGTGAAATAATATTTCTCTGTTCATGAGTTCTATTTTCACGTAACTTAGAAAACTTCCAGGAGTTGCAGATTAAATATAATGTCAATCACAGACGTAGTACGCTGAGGATCTGGACCTCTTTCCCTCGAAATCTTGAGTTTTCTGTAAATTTAGTCTTATTTTCGGGGTAATTTTACAAATGTTAATATAATATATCCTCATATTAAATTTGAACCCCCTGAAAGCTTCGGAGCCCTTCCTCAATAAATACCAGCGAACAGTATATATGTAGTTTCTTTTTTTTAGAGATACGATTGATTTCTCATAACAAGATTACACGATTATTATGGAAAAAGCTGGAAACACCAGAGTAATGAGATCTGTTTTAAAAAAAGGATATAACCGATTTTTTCCTCTAGTTTGTTGTTGTAAGATAAAAAGATTGCATTTATAATTTGTTACTTAATATTGCGGAAGTTTCGTAGTAACTTCTGCTCTCAACTACTCTCAACTACCATTAGGATGTAACCTACCAGTTTCACAAATTGTATGCAGATTACATCGTAATGATTGCGTCCAGATTTCAATTAATTTGTGTCAGACGAGTAGCTTAGACCTTAGATTAAAGCTAAAATCACTTGCTTGATTCGTTTTATTCTGGAAACAAACTGAATCCGCAGGACAGTTGAAACAGGAGTTGTAATTTATTATGGAGTTCTGATTACAATAAATTATAACTTTAATATGCCCACGAAGCTTCCATTGTTGCATTAGCATATTGTCGTTTACTTGAAATATTGTGCTTTAAAGAAAAAAATTCATAGGGCCGAGATATATAATGAATAATGTTTATGGTTCATGTGAAATTGACTTAATCCATACTAGTACCTGTACCCATCCCCAGTGATGCCAACCACAGACATTATAAAATCCCATCTCGAAAGGCAGAAATTACCATTTTGCTATTGGATTTCCCTCATTATACTAATTACAAAATTAAAATGTAAAAAAACGAAATATGAAACTATTGTATGTCACACATTGTTTTTCAATACATATAAAGAAGTTATCCGTAAATTTTAATCATCTACATTTACCATGTAGTTGATGAATAACTCTCTTGATTAAAAGGCACAGTTGAAAATGCTGGTGAAAACAAGTACATTTTGTCGTCAGGATTTAGTATTCGTTTGGTGTAAAACGTTTTCAAAGTTGGCTCTTTCTTATTTTGCATTCTATTTTTTCCGTTACTTGTATTCTTTGTATTTAAGAAAAATACCAGAACACAATTTACACTTCCTGGAGCTTGTTATTTGAGAATTTAAGAATCACAAGTTACTTCTGCGCTAAAATTATTTTCTGCTATCGAAATTTGACAATTAACACTAATTTCAAGATTATTAAAGAGTCATTAATTTTTTTTTCGCCCATGGAGAATTTTGTTTTTGTCGATGTAAAATCTCATATTTGCTGCCATTTGTGACAAAAATTCCTTGTATTCCTTTTCAATAAATTAATGTTTAGAAATTCCACAAAATGGGTAGTTGGCACCACTGCCCAGTCCTGATGCACCGGTACAACAAAGCTGATGTTTCAAGTTTTTTCTTAAATAAAAAAACTATGAAAAGAAACATTAAAATAAATTATTGAATTCAAAAATATAGCGTGAAAAAAAAAAGAGGGGAAAAGAAATGTGCACACCTGAATAATAAACGGCGTGCGTGTGCGAAAGAGTAACCTTAAGTTAACTTAAAAATCACTTTGTAACCTCTTTCCTTAGCTGTTGGATTTACATCATTTTTTTTAAACACTATAAAGCAGTGTATTACACAAAGAAAGTACCGTAATATTAAGCTATGTATTGTAGACTAAACCTTCATTCATAACAAAACAGTGTAGCAAGCGAGACACCGACCATACTGTTGGTTCATAAATTAAAAGCTGGTCTTGTCGCAGAGATTTGAACACATGTAGGGAAGACTAGATCAGAAATTCTCTCTCACCTTCTACTCTTATTGAGAATTGTTAACTTGATACAAGCTCCTTATAACTCATACCGTGAAAGGGAACAAGATTGCTAACGCCCAACCATCTCAGATCTAACACCCGAGAATGAAATTTTTACGTAAGAAGGTGTGGTCCAGTTTGCTTCCTTCTCCAGTCACGCACAGTGCAACAGGAAAGAAGAAATGGCTGATTGAGTTTGAAGTAAAAGAAATAGTGGGGGGTAAATATACAAGCTCCAAGAGATTGGATGTGGCGCTCTTGAGGAAGTTAATAGACAAGTATTGCACCACGAACTGTGGGATGCTGATTTCCATATCTGGAAGTGAAGTCTTTCTTTATGATCGTTTGTCCAGACTAGACGTATTTTTCGTCTTTAACTCTTATACATAAAATAACACGACAAGATACAGTAAAATAAAATGTGTCTTTTCTTATGTCTTGAGTTAATGACCCGGAATTTCACTACAGTTACATTTATCAACTGCGAAAATATATTTGCAAATGAGTGGTGACAAAACTTTTGTGTGCTAATATTAAACAAGAAAAAGCCGTTGCAGTTATCACAAACAAACACTCTTTATAATGGACTCTTGCGAAGCTGAGTTAACGTACTTGAATTCTGTATACATGATCCCGGTGAAGATACCACGTTGTAATGTAGGTTCCTCTCATGTAACTGCAGTTTTAAAAAGAGATGCAAAAAAACAATCAAATAAAATCAAATCTTTTCGTTTTAATGAATTAAGGTGTGGGAGTATGTGTAACGAGTTAACATTGGAGATGATTGTGTTGAACATGGTAATCTTGACAAAAAGTTGAACTTCATAATTTTGATTGTGGATTCTTTAATATATATTATACTGTTCCTTCCAAAGAGTGCTTAGATTTAGGTAAAATAGCGTGTAATATATATTCACGCTTAGCTATAAGGGAACTCTTTATCTTATCTCGAAACAACGCACTGAACTAGAGCGCGAAATACGTACCGGTAGTGCAAAATAATACACGCACCAATATACGCCAGTTGATATAGTTCCCGGATTAAAACAATCCATAAAAAATGCACAAAAATGTGTATATGCACAAGACATAAAAATCAAATGAAGCGCCGTTCTTCTGCTAATGCATAAATTACTCTGAATCAACTGAAGAAAACCGGAGTGCTTCGTATCGAATATGTGTGCATACGCTACAAACATTCTAATACATTGTTATGTATCACTGGAATAATACTTTGTTCTGTATTTGAGGAAACAATCAGATTGAACAACATATAATAACAGTGGAAAATTGAATTCATTATTGTTTCTACTTATTGTACACGATTAAATTATGTACTTGTAGTATAACTTTTCTCGCAGAGATAGTATACTGGGTGGGGCAGGTATTGAGAACACACATTATAGATGACACAGTCAAGGGCGCCGATTTCTGTGTAAATTTGGGGGGGGGCATTCAGATGTAGAAGAAACACATGAGGATTTTAAGACAAATTGCATTCAAATTATGCCAAATATTGTTCTATTCACAAATACAATGACGGGGCTCACATAATCTTTGGGGAGCCCGGCCTCCCTGCCCCCCCTTCCCCCGGAATCGGCGCCCTTGGACACAGTATCCTGTACATCATGGTCTCAAGTCCTTCCTTTTGCAAGTAAAGGAACCCAGACTAAGACTAACCCAAGAAATTAAGATGCATGATGTGTGCCGTGGTGAATGACATACTCATTAGCCCAATCGTCCTGGACAATAACATGAATGGACATACTTTCCTGGAGTTTCTGAGGATACTACCACCTGTGTTTGAGAACATTTGCCAGAACATGTATTTTTATTAACGATATTACTAGTAATAAATCGATGAACACGTACGTGGTGTTTTTCGTTGTTACTCCTTTTCCCCAATTTACTCGAAAACTAGGAGTTTCGGGTTATATGTTTATATGAATTTTTTTCATGTACTAGTCACGCACAATCACCTACTACCGCAGTATTTGCATTACCTACCGCTGCACCCTATATATATATATATATATATATATATATATATATATATATATATATATATATATATATATATATATATATATATATATAGGGTGTTAATGAACTATACCAACAAACTGTAAGAGATGATTCCTCACATCAAAATAAGAGAAAAAGTTCATATCGACCTATGGCGAAAAGTGCATAGTTTCAGAGCTAGAACTGTCCAAAAACACATATTTCATCAATTTTCAATAGGTCTACAGGGTATTCCCTACAGGGTGTAATTCTCAAATATGCTCTCAATAGAGTTTTCAGATATACCCTGATTTCAAGGAGGATCCAAAGTAGGCAAGATGTAAGTCTTGACAAGAATGGATATCCAATGCTTCGGAGGGAAGTTGAAAGTGTTTGGAACCGGCAACTCAATATTTTTTTTGTGTACAGAATAACATGTGATGTGATGTATTTCGTCACGGTATATATCACATTTTCTTTACTTATAAGCGTGAAAGAAAACATCGCAGCATGCGTTTTCCCGAGTACGAGAGACCATGCTGCTGACGATCCTTAACACCTCCGACATCGTGTCAAAGGATTCCGTGTCCACCGCTATCAGCACTTACCATTTGCCTACTTTGGACCAATCATAAAGTCAGAGCATATCTCAAAATTCGATTGATTGCATGTCTGGGAATTTCACCCTGCAGGGAATACTCTGTACACCCATTGAACATTAATGAAATATGCATTTTTGTATTGCGTATGCGTGATTTCCTTTACGCTAAGAAGAACCACCATCCACAGTCTCTCGAATTCTAAATAGGGCCTCTTGAAATTTGGCTTTTTCGCGATTTTGGACAGGCCTAGCTCTGAAACTATGCACTTTTCGCCATAGGTCCATATGAACTTCACTTATTTTGATGTGAGAAATCACCTCTTAAAGTTTGTCGGTATAGTTCATTAACACCCTGTATATAATAAATGGCGTTGATCCTGAAAGAATATGGACTAAGTGCTAGAAACCCCTCCTTGATGAAATTTTGCGTACGCCTCTATTCCCAATTATCGTAGCAACGAAGTTTATGAAATATAAGAGAATGTAAACAGCAATTTAAAACATTCTTATTGTCAACATCCACGAAGAAAAAGAAATCTTTAAAAATTAAATATCAACAGGTGTTGACAATGAGTATAGAAAAAGATATATGTGAAAATAAAAGTTTTGCCAATATTTCTGTTTTGAACTTCTTTATCAAAATGTACAATTTAAACTGAAAGGTGAAGAAAAACCTCTTCAAAATGAATTTCAACTCTTTACAGTAAATTTTATCTGAGTAATATTTAACAATAGCTACCTGTTCTTGAGTGCTAAAATACATATTCATATACAAAGCATTTAATTGTTCAGATCTTTTCTTTCTAATATCAAAATGTTGAAAAACTTCACGACAAGATTTATGTATTTTACAATTGATCTATCTAAAAAGGAAGAAAAAGGAAAACATGGTAAGATATTCAGTATTATGATCACAGAAACAAACACTATACGAAGGTACATGTACTCGTTTCCTTTCTGTTTGCTTAACACTGTCTAATGTAAAGGAAGAATTCATGTGAACTGATCAATGTTTCGTTTTACTAAACATATGTTGAGTTTAGAACGAGAAAACACTTCCCATAATTTACACAGTCGTTGAGTCTGTTTACCGGTGTTTTATGAGAAATATTATCGTTCGTGTTCGAGTATGTTTTTCTAAGAGAATTACTCATTCTTTTTAGTAACGCTTAAAATACCAAACAAAAATAAGCATTCGAGAGTGGATGATATTGGCACTCAAAATTCTTCATTTATTTATTTTGACTGACATGGTTGATTGGATATTAGCTTGACAAATGTTTCATCTTTTATTCCTTCAGAATGCAAAAACATTGTTTGAATTAAGTTTAGTTGGTCGTAGTTTGGGGGAAATAGACACGACATGTAGTGACATTTCATGACATCTCTAACATTCATGATATTTTTGTTTTTGTTTTATATATAAACAAAATCAATTAATCAAGCGTGGTATTTCCATCAGATCAAAAATAGAAACGGTAATAGTGTAAGATTTGATAAGTAATATAGAATTGTTGCAAAGATGTAGCGTTACCAAAAATTTTGCAGGAGCACTATTTCTAAAGGAGACTCATTATAAAATATTTGACCGCAATGTTGAAACAAGGTAGTGAAGGTAGTCATTTCTCGAGAGAAAAATGAGAGAGAGAGAAAGAGAAACTTGAGCCCACCCCGATGTGGAACACTAGTGAAAAACAACTGTTTATACATACACCACCATCATATCGTTGATTTTCTGTTAAATTTTTAGTTCAGTAACTGACAGGTAAAACATTCAGAGATTTATATGACAGTTAATGTTATATAGTACTATTAGTCGATGGACGAAAACGCATCTGGTACTTGTTCATCAATTTGTCTATCAGAACTTGATCATATACATTAGTGGAGTCTTTTTTAATATCAAAGGGACCGAAAAAAGTTCGAATTACCAAAATATATGAATTATAAATATCTAAAATCAAGCAAACAAAACTATTGCAATTACAATAAAACATTAATATTCATTAGACTACCTTTTAGGGAGCATATTTGTGTGATACAATACAGCAGAACAAACAAACGACGTTCATTCGCACATAAATGAAGCCACATGTACCATTAGAAACATACTTAAGTACAGGGCCGTATACACTGAATTAAGACATAAAACCACATATACTAGTAAAAACTTTGATTATCTGTTCTCACTTAAAGAAATTTGTAATCTTCATTTGGCTTGATTTGATTGTGTTTGCGTGGTCAACAAAATCTTCAATTTCATTTGCTGCGTGAAACACGTTATCAGTTACATTTGGTTTAAATTTAATAGATCTTCAAGATTTTCAATCATTTTGAAAGCTTTAGATGAGGTTCGCACACATTATTCTTTATTTCATCGCCCATTTTCTCTTCATCTTCTTTATCATCACCGTCCTAGGCAATTTACTGCAACGTGCAATTGGATCATTCTCCCCTCCTTTTTTTCTCCAGAAAGAGCAAATCTCAAAAGCCATGATTTTAAGTATGCTATCACATCGTGAACAACGAAGGGGAGAGAAAGTGCACTCGCACTGAGAAAGACGTATACCTACAAATACAATCTCGTTATGTATTTTTCTTTAAATAATAGTTTATTATGTTAGTGAAAGATAAAGCAAACACACCTGCAGATGAAAGATGTAATCCTTTTTATACAATTCAATATCGAGCTTCAGTCTCAATATATCAGTTTACAATTCTAGTGCAACTAACTCTTTTATCTTTATTTCTTAATTTTCCTTCTACATCTGTTAAAATTTAAAAAAAAAACTTCTTTCCACCTTCAACGATAAGGAACTTATTTGTGACAAAGGCAAGACTAGTTTTCATATCAAGACTGTGGTAATTAACCAAATGGAATAAGTGTTCGCTACTGTTCGAGAATTGAGTTCTTGTATTTGACAACAATCAAGTAATTCATGTTGGGATTTGTTTGATCATTTTCTTTAGCACCGTCATGTGACCTTAAACTAATGCGACCTAAACATGATTTATGAAAGGAATATTCAAATAGAAGGTCAGCTTAGTAAATTTAACTATCATCATCATGAAGTCTGTTTCTAACAAGAAATATTTATTTTAAATAATATAACAGATTTTGCCACTCCGTGCAAATGCAAGTGTTGCACATATGGAGAGCCGGCCCTGTATCACCACATGGATTGTGTTACTGTCACTTTTGCCTACGGATGCCCCTGGATAACTGAACACCAGTTGAAATTGCATTCTTCTGTATGCAATCTGTCCAACACTAAAAAATCTTGTACTGTATTACTTTGAATTATGCAAACAGGAGATTCAAAAGTTCGATTTACCCACATTCTTTTACCATTGTTTTCAATTCAGTTTAAAGGGGACAAACTTTTCTTCGAATTATCCAAGTTTTAATTAATTTGAGTGCGCTATATATACACAGTGGACTCTCATTAATATATCTCGTTAATATATATACGGGATGTAACAAAAGTCCCTTACCATAGGCCAATTTTGTTACGAGTGCAGATACGAAAAAATGTAAAGAGAGCAAAATTGCTGGAAATGATATATTTTCAGTCTAAAGTGTTGGAATTTTTCAAATCGGTCAGAAAATCGAACTTCAGCATAAGTTCATTATTAAATTACCAGTGAGAAAGTGATCATGCATGCTAAGTATGCACCATTCAAACTAACTAACGAAGTTCGGACAACATCTCTTTTTTTAAAAAAAGAAGACTATAGGATCAGCCTTAACGTGTTTAGTTTGAAATTTAATCCCGTAATTGGATACCTAAACTAGTATGATACTCCTAGTCCACAATCACATTCACTTGCTCTCTGTTAGGAAGAGATTTACGAGTACAACTTGTATCTGACCACAATAATAATAATAATAATAATAATAATAATAATAATAATAATAATAATAATAATAATAATAATAATTATTATTATTATTATTATTATTATTATTATTATTATTATTATTATTATTATTATTATTATTATTATTATTATTATTATTATTATTATTATTATTATTATTATTATAAATAAATAAATAAAATGAGAGCACGCTTAGAATGTAGTGAATTCTGACACAAGAGACAATATGTTTAGGAATATTTTTTTTAAATATTTATTTTGATTTGTCCTTACATATACTAGATGTTCATGAGCAATGATATAGTTTTAGGAGAGATATGCCTTAAGCTGAAATTTGCATTCTAATGGGATAACTATTTTGGAATGAATATTTACTTTATGCGAGTAAATATACTATTGATCATAGACAGATAATTTTGTAGCATAAGACTACATGCAAATAGACTTATATGAAAGGTACAATTTAAAATATCTTCTTTAAGAAAAGCAGCTTAAATTACAAGATTTAAATGAAGGAAAGAAATCATTCTCCATGCCATCACTACAGTCCATAAGAAGACTCAATTTCTCATACTGTGACCTAAATTCTCATAATGAAGTCAGTGAATATTCCAGTAATTATTCCATCGGAACTTGGACATCCGCCCCAATATGCTATTTCTTTTTTTCATGAAACGTATTTTACTATTTCCTTCTCCTACAAGAAAGACGAATTTTTATCTAATGAAAAAGGCGCATTATTATTAGTAGTAAAATTAATAATGGAATATAATTTTTGTTCATTCATTTTAAAAATTAGCAAACGTTCAGATTATGATGACTTTAAAAAAAATGAAAATATAAAATCTTATATTATATAGTAATAATACGTAAATGCCGCAGCTAATACCTTTCACTGCTCGAAATAGAAGGCCAAATGAATTTGAGATGATTTTTCGGTTGTTGCGTCGATATGAAGAGGAAACGCCCTACTAAAGTGAAAACCGGGAAACAAAAGAATTTTTGAAAGTAGTTTTTCTAGCCTTGAACACATCCTTTTGTTTTCGTTCCAAACAGTGATTTATTGGAATCATTTTCCATCTCTGGTTCATTGTATAGTGATCAAGTTTTTAGCTTGTACGCTGTCATTAGAGATACTAACGCCGGAAGCATTTAATATTATTGACAAAAAGTTTTGTCTATAACTACCAACATTACAATTACAAATACATTTAAACTATTGAACAATTAAAAAAAAAGAATAACTTCTTGATCCTTTAATATAAATATCCCCCTCTCAAATAACTCCATCCTAGGAACATTAAACCGAAAGTATATATAATAATCATATATGACAGTGTTTGTTATCGACTTCTAGGACTTGTGAGAGGCTATTTATCGGGTTTAAAATAAAAAAGCATCCAACTATAACGTTACAGAAAAGTGTACATGGATTAAGGCCTGCAAGCACATGAAATTATCCCACATCGATATTATTATTATTATTATTATTATTATTATTATTATTATTATTATTATTATTATTATTATTATTATTATTATTATTATTATTATTATTAGAATGTTATTGGAATTAAATAAGCCTCTTCAATTAAATCAGTCATACGATAATCGGAATCAGGATAGAGCACTACATATTTGAGGCGCGTAGTATCAAAAGCCGCCATTTTTTTAAACCGAAATTCAGTTATACATCGCTTGTTATATGTTTGATCTAATGGAATTCCATGGAAACAAAATTTTGTTTAAAAGCTTAATATTTCATACTATAAAACTAATTCAAATATGGAACTTTGTACGCGTGTGTATGGAGCTTCACTGCACATTTTGTGAAATAACTCGAAACCAAGCGAAATGGATGTGGCGGATTGTTCACAAATTCAGAAAATAGTACAATAAATCACTAGCAAAAATTGATCGTTTTCATCCATTTTTGTATATACCTGGAATATAATTTTTTAAAAAACATAATGACTCTAAGAATACATGTTAGTATATACCATTAATTATGATTTTAAAATAGCTGATTTCTCTAAGATGTATTACGGATTAAACGCAGTAAGTGAAATTGAGGGTCATGCAAACAATGCAGACGAAATGACAAGGTAAAATATGTGAGGTGCTTGATGCTCATATCTCTAAGAAATTGTGCAATAACACAAACTATAAGGATCCGTGGATGAACAAAGAACTCAAGTTACTAATATTTTTTTTTTAATAATACTTTATAAAGGCCAAACAATCAAATAATAATGTTTGGTATCAAAGGTACTTCAAGTTGAGAAAGATTGTTAAAAAGAAATATCTTGAGGCAAGAAAGATTTATTTCTTAACTTTGGAGAAGAGTATTAGTAAGGACAATTTATATTTCTGGAGAACATTTTAAAAATCGATTTGCAAACAAATTCCAAGGTAGATAAAGTACGATAGTGTATCAGACTTCACTATACAGTGACAGACTACAGTCACTCTTTATTATTACCAAAAATCTTTAGATATCTTGACAATCGTGAGACTGTAATCCGAATAATTGTATAATACGATTGGAAATCTAAAATGTTAGTGTGTTTCCATGATCTATCAAAATGCAATCAATTTTGCTTTTTTGTGCATCAAAAAAATATATATATATCTAAAACTTGTGCGTCCGAATAAGTCTACGCATATTTATAGGTGTTTTTGTATTGGAAGTACGTATATTCTTGGATGTTAAGAAACTTGGAAATGGATTGAAAATACATTCAGCTTTTCGTAGACTCTAAAGCAATCTTCAGTTTCCTCCGTAGGAACTTGTAAGTTGTTCACATAAATATCGTTCGTATGAACACTAAACTGTGTTCTTAATACACGTATATTGCCTCACATTTTCTCTACATATATTTGCAGTTTTTTTTCTATTTGGTTGAAGTTAAAAAGTTTTATTTTAATTGTGTAACTGAGTAGATGGCTTTTTCCTATTAAATGCTTTGACTCCTTCTGATGCGTATGATAATATTTTTAAATACCATATAAAAATATTATACTTTCATCATTACATATCAGTTAAATGAGAAAAAAATATTGATCACCTTACCATATGCGTTCCACAATCTTGCAACATGTTACCAGAAAATACCACTTGTATTCATAAAAAATATTGCTTTGTAAGTTGGTTACGTAATATTTGTAGCAAGGTGGCTAGTTTGAACTTTTCCGAATACGGAAGGCAACAGCTGCAGAATGTAACACGTAATGTTGAAAAACTGGCTACTTTTTAACCAACCTAATGAATGATAACATCTATAGCTTTCCTGTTTATTATATCGTATTAGCATAAACTCTCTAAGCAATTCGTGAGAAGCCGTGCTTCATTTATGCGTATTTTTTTTTTAAAAAGTTATAAAAGTAATTGAACTCAATTGAAAATAACAGAACTTCATTTACAATATGTAAGACTTAATTACTTACAGAACGATTCAATGGCTCCTAAAATAGAAAGTTCAAAAGTAGTTGGTCTAAGTAACGAAAAATATGCTCCAAATCGTATTTATTTTCTTCTTCAGTTTTTACCTTTCCTTTCTGACACGATTATGTTAATATAAATGAAGTAGCTACCGAAAATCCAACCCACGACCACAAGCGTCAAAGGTAGGCATGCATACTAATCACACAAATGATTCTGAAAATCTTCATATTGTAGCTTGTGCCAAATTAACAAACGTGTTATTATACGGAATTTCTCTTCTCTTCAGAAATCGACAAAAAGAACATAAATAAAATGAAGTGAAATTTTTAATAAGCTTTTTCGAAAAGTGGTTTCCAATTTTCATCAGTTACCATTGTACGAGAATTATGGTTGAAAGTTTTCTTCACCTGATATTGTTAGCTTAAACATAGGCTTGCCAAATTATGACTTTAAAAAATAAAAGGATATAAACTGATATTTAATCAAAATGTTTATCAAAAAGAATTTTCCTTGTGTGGGTACGTATGTGTGTAGGTGGGGGGGGGTCTATGTAAGGAATAATATAGTGGAAAAGATGACTAAAATAACTAGAAATATGTCAATCATGAAGCTATGAAAAAATTATTAGAGGCCTCTTACATGAACAATCTGCATGTTTTATTAAAATATTCAGTAGCGTTTTATCCAGTCTTTAATATCTGCAGTTCAAAATAGCAATACAACATGATCAATCTACTGTGTAATCAAAGAGCACACATAAATTTAATGTAGATGATTGTATTCAAATTGCTTGTCATTTTGGAGCCTACAACTGCAATACCATTACCATACATTTTAAAATCGTGAATGTTTTGCATTTTCTCAGTGTCCTACCAGAATTAATGTTCTACCATATTTACTCGCGTAATTTTCGCACTTTTTTAGAGGGAAAAAAGTTGTTTTGAAACAAGGGTGCGTAAATTATGCGGGGAAAAGAATTAGCCACATCAGTGAACATCATCTAATTTTTTTCCCAGTCAAAATAACACGAAAATACCGGTACACATTTTCTTTGTAACAAGAATTGACAACAAACAACTAATTCTAAATTTGTAGAAAAATAACATTAAAAAATTGATTAAGAAGTCGTGTGGTTTCCTACAAATCACTGTCAAATCCTCGCGTGCGCAAATTACGCGAGGAAAATAAAATATACAGAAAATGCCTTCAAAATTGGGATGCGAAAATTATGCGAGGGCGAAAATTACGCGCGTATTTACGGTAACTCTCTTCAACTAACATAATTAATTATTCCAGTAGAATAAGAATAGAGAAGCCACTTCCGTATGCCGTTTACAAAGATACATTACAAATTGGATAATAAGAAACAGGTGCGTGGGATAGATCGAGAATTAAGAATACCACGTATAAAATCTGAATAGTTATGGCTTCGTCACACAAATACTCACTTAAATACGTACAACGATTCGATATAAGTCACTGTGACATTTTTCAGTGTTAAGAAACCATAGCCTTGGTAGAGTTTGGTTCTAAGAATAAGAACACAGTATCTAGTTTCTATTTAAATTTTACACTTAACCTTCTGAATGTTATTGGAATATTGGTATCGTGAGAATGCTTTACCTTCAGCATTTAAATTGTATTCCAGCGATTGAAGTTTCGAAAAGTAACATTGAGTAAAGAACGTCAATGAAAATATACACGCAGATTTCGCTCAAATGGATCACACTGATCACGCGATTATCAATTGTTGTAAACCATTGTTTTATCATATACAGTCAAAACTTTTTATTGGAATATATTTTTCAATGTTATCGCCCAAGTATTTTTATTTTATGCTTCTTAAAATAAAAAATACTGCCAATAGTACAGAGTATTGCATGTTCACGTTACGGAATAAAATAAAAAAAGTACAACTATTTGAATGTTTCATCTAAAATATAGGCAATTCTACTTGAAAATCAAAAATGCAAATCCCTAGAGGTCATTACCTCAAGGTTTATACATGCGTTGTATACATACATATGACGTGAGTGAATGCTCCAAGAGACAATAATAAAACTTACTTAAACGTCTTCTTTACCGTTACAGCACACGAACCAATTAATTTGCATGTTTGCTAAAGTGGTTTATGGCACACGTGGTTTACACGCATTTTCAAATAACATGCTTCTATTAGCAGGAGAACACTAAAAAAGACATTTCCTACATAGAAACCGAACACTAACTCGCACGGAGACTTCTTTGCACTATAGTCATAGTATATATCTCTTGTAGATAATGGTTCTTTCGCCATACTATATCAAGTATATCTTATTGACATGCGGTAAGTGAATGTCTTGTGACCATGCGGCCTCCGATTAAAAAAAAGAAAAATCCATTCATTTTCAGTCTAGTCAAGTTGTTTGGTTCATTGCAGTTTAATTACAATTTTTAACTGCGATGCTGCAAATGACATGATCCTATTAAGGTGGAATTCAAAACACATACCGGTATATTCTTACCGAACATGGAGTTAAATCCAGCTCTATTCAAACTTTTTTTTCTATGAGTAATTCCTTATTCCGTATTCTCAAATCTTATTCTAGTAGTATAACATTCACTTTAGCACATGGGTTGCGAGTTCAAGTCCAGGTTGAGTCTTATCAGCTTTGTGGTAGTCTAACAACCAACGAGTGGGTTTCCTCTGGTACTTCTCTTACCTCCCATTTTATGCGTTTGTTTGTCGGAGTTTTGAAACCGTTTTAAGAAGCGAGGCTATATAAGATATGGACTTACAGATGGAAGGTAGAATTTTAACCACCATAATGCGTTCAATGCTCTTCCATCGGAAATCGAACTTGGAAAGGCTTAATGATATAACGCTCACATTTGGTGAAGGCAATCTTCGATCCCATGTCATGTCGATTCCATGTCATTTATCACATTGCACTATAGCCTCTTCCCTCTAATTTTCTATGATCATGATTTTTCTATTTAACAATCATTCTTTCTAGACGTAAGCTCTTAAAATCCAAGATTTTTATTTCATATAAAATTATTTACCTCAGTATGACCCTCTTTGAAGAATCAGAATCCTTGATACTACAGAAAATCGAAATACTTTCTTTTCAACATATTCTTTCAATCTAGTTCTCTACACACCTTTACCATCCATACGGAAAAAAAAATGGCCACGTCACCGGTCATTCTCTGATCTACTGGCTTAGTCCCTTCAGTTAGATAAGTAAGGGTAAGTGGGCTAAAAGATATCTGTGGGCAGAACATGACAGGAGAACTTAATAGTGATTAAACTGAATTAAAATTAAATTTGTTAACTGAGCTTGCATGATGTGCTAGCTAATGTTACGTATATTTGATGACAAAAGGCTCAAATCCTGCTCAGGTCGCTCCCGACTGAAGTTTCAGAATATTGGGACTTTCAGATGTTACCCTTAATATTCAGTATATCAAATGGATTTATTGTTCTTTCTAAAGTTTTACGCAGGGGAGTGTTTATCTAGAGACGCCGTATTAAATAGAATCTTTTAGCTACTTGCAAAAATTATTTTAAATTTTTTAATTTTTTTTAAAAATTTTTTACTTAATTTAGTAAATTATAAATGATGTAAACAAATTAGAATAATCAATTCCAATAATCCATATAAGTAGCTCAAATTTCAAGACAAATACCAACTTTTATAGAAATAAAGAAGCTTGAATAGCTACGTCTAAATTCTTCCTTCTTTAAATAGTACATTTTCGCAAAATGATGTCCGTGCACATTGAGTGATAACGATGTGTTTGTCTGATCTTTATCTATGATATGGAGCGGTATTACACTTAAGTTATATGTATGCCACGAAACTTGTTTACTGTTTCATGTTCACATTTACTCATACTGTTATTTTAAATCTATTTTAAACAGTAAAATGATTTCAAGATACTAGAAAATGTACGTACATCCGCTTCTTTCCTTATAGAATCCTTGTTGTTATTGCATAACAGAAAAATATGAGAAAATTACAGAAAAAAAGAGAAGAATACCTCTGAAAGGACAATGTAAGTCAAGGTTGAGTCAGTGTACCAGAAAGGAATTCTCAATGAAGACATTCTCCCACACACACACACATTTCTTGTTCCCATCCCGTACATCATATCCATGCATAATATCACATAACATAGGCTCGGAGCGAAAGAAAAAGTGTTCTTAATCGTAATTTCTACCGTCTTCAAATTGCGTAACACACAAATTACAGAGCAGAACATCTGTTTATTTCTTTTAAATTTTATAGCTGAAAGTCATTGTTATACGAACCGTTTGTATAAGCACCTAATAGGTATGAAGAACAAATAGGTCATACAATGTGTCAATTTTATTTGTTTATCGACATGTATGCATGCACAAAACATTTGTCTTACAATGTTGACTTTTTTCATGTGTAGGGAGCATTTTCCTTTTTCTTCTTAATACTGCTTCATTAACTCAACTGTTTCATAAGATGATTCATTCATGATAAACACCCACATAATTTCTAACCACGCATGCTATTCCTTGAAAGTTAGAGATTTCTTTTGTGATTATATTCGGCGACAAGCAATTGAAAGGTTAAGAGAAATGTCATTTTAAATTGGGCGGTGTTGTACAAGTCATGATATCATGAACACTGAGTAACTGAGAAGTAAAAGCGGTCGTTTTGTAGGAAAAATTAGACATTTTAACACATCAATATCCTCTTTGACATCCGTTCTCATTATGTAAATCTATTTTTTGTGTATCTACAATGAAGTAGACTGATATTCATACATATTGTACTATGAATATAAAACTGAACTTCCTTTTAAGTATAAATTGTATAACAAAATACTTTGGTTTGAGTAATATTTATCTGTACCTTGGGCAGAAAATACTCATACATGTGCACTATACTTAGTAGAATGTTAATTTCATATTAACAAAAGAAGAATGTTTTTAATATATGTAAGTGATTATTATGGGATAGTTGTTGCTATGGACATGTTTTATGGTTACCTAGTCAGTGAGTTTGTGTACTTAACAGTTTTAAGAAAAGGATATTATAAGTTATATCAAATAATAAACCAGTTTAACACCGTTTATAGACGTTGTCATTTTTATTAAAAAGGTGAGATTAATGGTATTTAAATATCGAAGCTAATATTTTCATTCCAAAGAAATACTACCACTTCGGATTTTTACCTCAGCAAACGAACCAGGTTTACGACTATCTTTTTGATAAGTCGTTATAAAAATTTTGGTTTACCTCACCCGGGACTTTGTAAATTCAATTCCCGAAGAAGAGTAAGGTTGAATTTACTTTTATACTACAGTTAATGAATACGAACTTAACCATATTGCGAAGTGGTAAAGTAATCATAAGAAAAATGGACAACGAAACAATTCAGCAGGAATCAAATACTAGTGACGAAGGTGAAACTAGTGTAACACCAGAATTGACATCGGAGGATCGAATCTTGTTAGCTTTACAGCGACAATTAATGCAAATGTCTACCGAGATAAAGCAGACCATAGAGCAAAAGTCTGACGAAGCTAACAAGCAATATGAAGAATTAAGTAGACGAATGGAACAGAAGTTTGACGAAGCTAACAAGCAAAATAAAGAATTAAAGCAGACCATGGAACAGAAATTCAGCGAATCTAACAAGACCATGGAACAGAAGTTCAACGAATCTAACAAGACCATGGAACAGAAGATAGAACTGAGGTTTGACGAAGCTAACAAGCAATATGAAGAATTAAGTAGACGGATAGAACAGAAATCAGATGAAACGAAACAGACGATTATCCAGGTGGTGAATGACATATCCTCGCAGTTCGAGGAAAAGTTAAAAAGGATATCCGATGATTGTCAAGAAAAGCACAATCACCAAAACCAAGAAATTAGTGCTGTAAAAAAAGATTTAGAAGTAATAGAATCTTCCATTAAACAGCAAAAGATCCAGGTCAGCAACAATTCTAATAACATACGTGTAAATACACAGTTGTTAGCTACTATTCAGGAAGAGATTAGAACGTTACAGGCTAAAGACAACATTTACCGTAATAACTTGGGTAGTGATCGCTTTGAGTTGCCCCACTCACCAGAGATGAACTCGCCTTCGCCGGGGTCTGATGAGGATATTATACTAGAAGAAAGTTGTCCGAAGAGTACTGAGGAGCGAAACGTAGATGGTGCGACGACACCGCACGTCATGGATAGGAACTATCACTCAACAAGAACAAGGAATGAGAAAAGGAAGGTAAAATTAAGTGTTAAGATGAGTGAAATTCGAGCTATGAGCAAATTCAGTGGTAAGTGTAATGAGAATGCTACTTCTTTCTTAGAGAAATTCCAAGACGAATGCAATATAATGTGTATAGATCGATCACAATATATGAAATTAATACCCCATGTATTACTCCCACCTTGTTCCTTATGGTTTAAAGCAATACGTGATCACATTAGTACATATGAGGAATTCAAAGCGGCATTGATCGCAAATTATGAAAATGACTTTTTGCTGGCAAATAGAGATGCCACCCTTAGAAATCAACACTTCAATCCTCGATTGCATAAATCTGTTGTAGAGTTTGTTGTAAATGTCTACAACGAATTAAAGGTTGTTAATCCATTACAATCGGAATCGAGAATAATAGCATCGATTCGAAATTTGCTTCCATTTAAATTGCAACAGATCTTATTTTCCACACAGTGTATGAGTTTCAGCCATTTATTGATGCTTGTCCAATGCTATGAAACTCAATACCATGCCATGAATTCACAATCAGGAATGGGTAAAATAAGAATAATTCAGATCATTTGGTGCCTGTTCGGAATTTAAATATCCGAAGTGTGAATAATACGAAACCTAACCTAAGCCGAGTATACTCTAGCAATCCAAATGAGCAAAATAGACAAGGTTATGTAGGGAATCCGCCTAACCTAACTAATCATGGTAATTATGATGTCAGATCACCCAACAGCAGTAGATATAAAAATAATCGAAGTACTGAGCGAAATTCCAGAAATGCAGCGAACTACGTGGATAGACGTAATTGGAGATCAAGAGAGGGCACTTCATATCAAAATCTGAATCACGATGAAAGACATGTACAACATAATGTAGAACCTAATTGTGATAGCGCAGTACAGTGTACTTTATTAGAATCGTATGCAAGTACGAATGTAACCTGATTAACGTTAATGAAATTTAATTACTCATATCAGCTCTAGATTTTCATGAACATTTATTTTATTTTTATTCAATTTAATTCTCTTTAATTCTCATTAATCAATGATAATTTTCAAATGTTTTTAATATATGTAAGAATTATAATTCGATTTATAAATGATTAAAAGCAAAGATTATTTATATTAGATTGATTTGTGTTGAAAACTTAATTGTCAAAGATTATGTTAAGAAGAAGATCTATTCTATAAAACTAATTATTCAACGACTAACTTGAATGAGATTCTTCTTTATTATAACATCTTAGTGCTACGATGTATGCCTTTAAATGCAACATCTAACTTATTTATTATATAATGCGCTCTGACTATTTATAACCCACGTTTGTCCTTTACGATTTTTGAAATCGCACCCTTCGACGACTAATTAAATGAGCGACGATATTTTTAATAAGAAAATATATTAATAATATAATGGATAATAATGAAATAAATATAATTAATGTAATTAAAGATAAATATTGATGAAATGAAAGATTTGTTATGAATGTATTTATATATATGTATATGTGAAATGTAATGAATAGATATACAAGGTGCGATCAAAATATGATGGACATATGCTATGTAAGAACACTAATGTAAACGGACCAGTGGTTCTTGAAGATAAAAGCCAAGCCTACTCATGACTTTTATATTCAGTCCCTTTGTCGAGCGACATTTTTATATAACAAAATACTTTGGTTTGAGTAATATTTATCTGTACCTTGGGCAGAAAATACTCATACATGTGCACTATACTTAGTAGAATGTTAATTTCATATTAACAAAAGAAGAATGTTTTTAATATATGTAAGTGATTATTATGGGATAGTTGTTGCTATGGACATGTTTTATGGTTACCTAGTCAGTGAGTTTGTGTACTTAACAGTTTTAAGAAAAGGATATTATAAGTTATATCAAATAATAAACCAGTTTAACACCGTTTATAGACGTTGTCATTTTTATTAAAAAGGTGAGATTAATGGTATTTAAATATCGAAGCTAATATTTTCATTCCAAAGAAATACTACCACTTCGGATTTTTACCTCAGCAAACGAACCAGGTTTACGACTATCTTTTTGATAAGTCGTTATAATTGCTATGCTTCAAAAATTTGTTTAATGAAAATGAAATGGAGAAGAACTAGTTAAAAACCCACGGACATGATGTAGCCACTACAAACTCACATCGAAATTGGATCGATCAAGGACTCCTTGCGTCAGAAATTCCCACCGCCCTCTACCATTGAGTCAATAAGTGACAGAGAATAGTCAAATTTAATTTGCTTGTTAGTTTCTTTGTTTGTTGAATTTTGACGTTAGTATTCAGCACTGAGGTTATGTGAGATTGGACCTACAGTTTAAGGTTAAAACCGAACCTGGAAGCCCGTGCACCAAATGTGTGCTCACTAGCCACTATACAACTAGAAGGGCAGTCCGATTCGGAATCCCACGCGCCATGGAAGAATAACTCACTTCCTACTATGGAATTTCATGTCAACAATGAATAAAATTTTCGAGTTCATTTCATTTACAGACTTGGGCGAACAACCATGACATAGGCTCGGAGTGAAAGAAACAGATGGCAAATAAAATATGGATCGAAAGAGTAATAGGAGTGAAAAAGAGGCTAGGGCGTACTCCAGAAGCAACGCATAGACCGATCGCCTTAACCCTGGCAGGATCAGGGGGAGGGCTACAAAGTGCCACATTTTCGAAATTTGGGACTTTGATCGTGAATATGTAAGATCCCATACTCAATGTTTGTATTTTGTCTTAACAGGTTTATAAAATATTTGTATTCACGGAACAGATCTTTTTCTTCTGTTCTCTTTGTGAATAACAAGAGTTCAAAAATGGTATCTCAGAATGCGCAAGGGCTTTGTCCTGCGAGGGTTTTAATGCCGTGAGAAATGAACAACGGATATCCTCAACAATGGACGAAAGGGGTTAAAAAATCGAGTTCAGAAAGAGCAGAAGATCAGAATATGAACGTGGCACATCGGGACCTTGACAAGCAGGAGTTACAAGTTATCGGAGACGTTGGCAAGAAGAAGAGTAAACATAGCATGTATCTAGGAGACTAAATGGAAGGATTCAAGTATAAAGGAAGCAGGAAATGGATACAGGCTTATGTACAGGAGGAACAACAACAGAAAGAATTGTCGATCTGAAATTATCTTGGATTAGAATATGAAGGAGAAATTGGTGGACGTAAATAGAGTAAACGACAGAATTATTATAAACAAACTCGTGCTAGGAGAAAGAGAAATCTTGAATATAATCAGCACCTATGCCCCACAAGTTGGGTGTGATGAAGAGACGAAGCAAGGATTTTAGATGAAGTTAGACAGTATTCTACAGAATTGTTCTTTACATGAGAAGCTTATCTTAGCAGTAGAGCTAAACGGGTATGTAAGACGATCAAGATCAGGATATAGAAAAGTACATGGAAGATATGGAATGGGAAATAGAAATGAGGAAGAAGAGAACATATTACAAGTGACGGACACATACGATCTTTTCTATCCAGAATACCTTCTTTAAGAAGAAAGAAGAATGTCTTACTACATATTAGAGTAGCGCCTCAAAGTTTCAGATCGACTACATCTTACGGAGGAGAGAAAACTTACGTAACGCAAAGGACTGAAAAGGCATATCAGTGAGAGTCTAACAGAGCATTATTACTTCGTAGTAGCCGATATCTGCAACAAGGGAAAAATAGGAAAAAGACAAAACAATCCTGTTCAACAAAGTGGTGGAAACTAAGTAGATGGAACAAGTGCTGAAAAAATTCGAAAGTAAATTACCACGTCGAAAAATATTTCAAATGAAGGAAGAGGAGGTCATGAGGAAGAGGAATGGCCCAGAGTATCAGTATTACTCAGGGAAATAGAAAGAAAACTTTTGGGAGAAGCAAATGGAAGAGGTCTCATTGATAAACCAACGTGGTGGTGGGATGAAGAACTCCAAGCAGTTGTAAAAGAGAAAAAGAAACTATACAAAAAGTGGCAGAATTCTAGAAATCAATAAACTCTGAAGGATTACAAGGTAATTAAAACATATCAATAAAGTAGTCAGTATAGCAAAAGGCAAGGTTTTTGGCGAGTTTACAACAACCTGGGAATAAAAGAGGTATAAAAGTTGATTTACAAGCTTTGGAAAGAGAAAGGCAAAAAATAATATATAGCGATCGAAGGAGTGTTTCTAGAAACTTCTCAATGAAGAAAACCCGAGAGAAACTAGGGAAAATCTACCCATGAATCAGAAACTTGTTCGGCCTGTGACTATGGTAGAAGTGGAAAATGCCACGAAAAAGATGAAAGTGGCAAAGCCCCAAAGCCGGATAATATCTCTATCGAAGCATGAAAAAGTCTAGGTATAGGAGTGCAGTGGTATACTCAAAATAGGATATTAGAAAAAGAAATTATGCCAAAAGAATGGAGAAGCAGCTATGTTGTGTCAGTTTTCAAAAGAAAGGAGATGTGAAAGAACGTGACAACTACAGGGAAATAAAATTTACGAGTCACGCAATAAAGCTCTAGGAGAGAGCGATAGAAACAAGAATGAGGGAAGAGACCGAATTAACAGAGACTCAATTTGGTTTCATACCAGGATGGTGAACAACGGATGCAATATTCACATTTAGGTTGCAAATGACAAAGTACAGAGAATACCATGACCTCCATAAAGTTTTCATCGACCTACAGGAAGCATATGATAGAGTGCCTCGGGGTCTTATTTGGTGGGCTCTAAAGAACAAGTGTCCCGAACACATACGTCTGTATAGTTCAAGTTGTGTAGGATGAATGTAGGACAGGACTGAGGAGCGCGTGTGGAATAACAGAGGAGTGTACAATTAAAGTGGGACTTCACCAGGGGACGAGCCGTAGCCCATTTTTGCTTTTGAGATTGTTAAGCTAACAAAGGATATCAAAGAGTTAGTACCTTGGAATGTGCTATTTGCGGACAATATCTTGCTGGTGAGGAAGACCAAGTCAGCGCTGCACGAGACTTTAGACACCTGGAGAGGAGCATTAGAGAGCAAAGGGCTTAAAATTAGTAAAATCAAGGTAGAATATTTACATTGTCCATTCAGCAAAAATGTAATTGAAAATACAAGAATACGACTGGACGAAGAAGAAGTGATAATTAATGACGAAGAATTCAAGTACTTGGGATCAATACGAGGAAAATGCAGGAAGGAGGAAGATGCAGGAACAGCAGAATTAGCAGCGGCTGGACAAAATGAAGAGAAGTGGTATGAGTATTGTGTGACCGTAGGATAGTGATACGTCTTAAAGGAAAAATTTAAAAATCAGTAGCTCGACCTCCCATTTTATATAACTACGAAGCGAAGAAGAGAAAGTAACAGAAGTTGCATGTTGCGGAGATAAAGATGCAGCGATGGATGTGTGAAGTGAGCAGAAGGACATAATTAATTGATCCGAGGAACAGTAGAGGTAAGATCAATAGAGGGAAAACTGCAATAAAGTAAACTTCGATGGTTTGGAAATGTAATAAGTCATTTGGAATACGTAGCTCCCCAAGTGGATGCTAGCAAGGCCGACCAAACAAAAAGGGGAGAGATTGTATGAAGAATGTTCGTATATTATTAACAGTTGTAATGACGCTTACTGCCCCTAAAATTGAAGAGATACCAGGCATATGATGCAGTGCGGTGTCACAGAGGATATGACAGAAGTTAGAAATAGGTGGAGTGATCAGAAAAGCCGTTTCCAGCAAACTGGAAAAAAAGAAAGAAATAAGGAGAAAATATTATCTGATTCCTTCTGTGCAAATGGATTTTCTTCTCAAGTGATATAGCAGATACCTTGAACTTGGACACATTTCACGTGGCTACAATCTTCCAAACAGTATTTGACAATGATAAGCAATAGAAGTTAACATTTTGTTTTCCATTGGATATTTTGTCCAGTACAATGTATTATTTGGACTTAACGAGTAGATGTTTTCCACTAGTGTACAGGAAATCACCGCTTCGTAATTGGGATCATGCTAATGGGGCTTATGATATTGTAATGTTAGTCTGTCCGTCCGTTACTCAGCACTAACTCTAGAACCAAAACGAATTTTTGAATTCTGATTTTTGTAATATACCTAGAGCAGGGTTTCTCAAGCTGGGGGTCGCGAGAGGGTTTCATGAGAGTTGCGACGATAAGCGGAAGATTAATAAACTGACCAAATTTAGTTCGCTTTCCATTCGCTTTTAGGGAAGTTACTGTATTCACTATGTACAAGAAATGGATTCTACTATTATAGGAATAGATGGGTATTGTGAGATCTCCGCAATAGGTATATTAAAAATCCCACACAAGCTTATTACAAACCAGAATTTATAAGAGGTTCGCTGACAAGAGGATGCGATAAAATGGGGGTCGTGATAGGAATTGGGTTGAGAACCACTGATCTAGAGCGATTATTTCAGCCATTGACATCTTTTAGGAATAACGGTAACTAACATTGATTACCCATGTCCTATTTTCTGCTATTGAATCCCAAGGGTGTGTGATTGTAGAATGCTGCATGTTACATATCGCGCGGTTACATAGCAGTAAACATCGTCCATTGGTTGACATTTACTGGATGAAATTGGAACTTCTAAACGTGGCACTTTTCACTTTCTTCTCAGTTGAAATTTAGCCTCCCTTTCAATCACCAAGACTATGGGACGTGGGGTATAAAGTTTAAGATGGAATCGGAACAACCATACTTCGTTCAATGCTCTCGCAAAGGGAATCGAATCCGGGACCACTTGCACCCAAGGCGCACTCCTAGCCAAGAGATCACAGAGAGGACCAATTTATTATTATTATTATTATTATTATTATTATTATTATTATTATTATTATTATTATTATTATTATTATTATTATTATTATTATTATAAGAGATCTATTTTAGGGACGGAGCTAAGAAACTGTAATGAGAAGAAATCTCAAGAAAATTAACAAAAATAAGTAAATTAAAAAAAAATGTTGCAATTATATTCTCAGATGTTTAAATAATAAAAATATAATATAATATGTAAGTTGTAAACTTAAGCCTAATTCTAAACATGGTATTTACTCCTTTGTTTATTTCTAATCTGAATTTGATAAAGTGCTGTATTTGACAGATTCTTGTTCCCATCACTATAAATAAACTTTAAGGTATGTTCTTTGGTTTCCCGTTATTTTGCTAATTAATAAAACAAAGTAGAATTTAATACAGGGCTCTTTTAATGTGGAAGAAGAACAATAATACTGTCGTCGATCTTTCATGTTAGATGCTCATAATCTAATTAAGTTTCCTCTCACTCGTCGTTGTGAATAAGTATACTTTTTTAATTCTAAGATATGTTCAATGACTGAAAAGAAACAAAAAAATACATAAAGGGTACATTGAAATCAGTTGCTTAGCAACGCACAAATAATGAAATATTGCCATGGTCGATATCTGTGTTTGTAAAGAGAAGGATATAATGCAACCGTGTTAGCAACGACGGCTTGAAAAGTGTATAGTTTTAAAAAAACAGAACTTTGTATGTGTTTCACTCGTGATGTAGAGAGTCTGTATGTGTGTGAGCATACGCTGGGGACAAAAGGAATAAATCTGTCTGAGTGCTTACTTAATGAGAAAAGCGAGAGCTTTCTCCACATGTACAGCATATATAGCTTGTCGAATATATAACTCGGGGGATTTAGAGATGAAGTGACAACTACAATATGCATTATTATTATTATTATTATTATTATTATTATTATTATTATTATTATTATTATTATTATTATTATTATTATTATTATTATTAAACTATTCTATGCGTAAGTGTCGGAAGTCTTATATAACGGCTTTGTCCGTTCGCCGGTCTGTCTGCTGAAAGGCATCAGAGCAAATAGCGTAAGATATATCAAAAAGAGATCTTCTGCAATTGATTCAGCGTCCCAAGAATAGATTTTACCTCTTCCTTTAACCTGTTATTCAAACTATATGTGGCTGAAATTAACCATTTCCAATTTCAACGTTTTTCGCCGTAGAACGAAAACGGTAATGGATACCGACGAGCGGTTTTTCTTCAATCGATTCGACACCTCAAGGAAAATATTGTCGTCATGGTCATCATAATAGCGCTGGTGTACTCTTCACTTCGCTTCATGAAACACGTACATCAGTAGCTGCTCGAGTCACGCTGTCATAAAAGTGACCTTAAGCTTTGCTTAATTTTGCTTCTCGAACGCCATTTTCTAGGAGAAACAAATATTTCACTGAAAGGTGATTTCTCATTATCTTTTGTGAGTCTTTATTAAACCAAATATGTTTTTACGTACATACCAAATGCATTATTATGCTCTTTAGAAGGTTATGTTGAGTTAACACAAGGTCACTTGGATTGCAAAAAGTTTTCGTTTTCATAAGCAATTTGCTCAGGAAGCGTAACGCGTATAACATTTAATCTCCGTCTTCACGCAAACAAGCAATGAAGTCGCCAAACTATAGTTTGTTGTCACTAAAGATCCACCAAAATGTCGAAAGTGACGCTCTAAGCTACTTTATTTATTTTGTATTTTGTAATTTATTTACTTATAAGTAACGAAGAAAACGGAAGTAAATTCGTTAGAAGAGAAGAATGCAAACACCAGATTCACTAAAATTATAAACAATTTATAGATATATATTGTCCATTGATTTACAGCACAACCGTAGCTAGGAAGTGTCCAGGGGGCTCATCCCTCGTGCAATAACTTTCAGCCCCCTGAAACTTTCAGTTGTTTGTTGATATATATGTTTGAGTGAACTCAAGTTAGCCCCTCAAAATTAGGTCGTCCTCTGTCTCCGTGTTCTGAATTATACGAGGGAAGTATTTCTCTTTTCTCTGAAATAAACAAGGATCTTGACCCTTTCGGACCCAGATCATTTTTGGCGTTTTCCTACATTTTCAGTTAGTGGCTTATTGCTCAAAAACTATTTACCCGATTGATACGGTTAAGGCCTTGCTGTTTTAGAAGAGAGATGTGGCTATTTTTTGGTGTAAGTTACATTGCAGTTTTGCCAATGGGAGGGAAATTATTGAGGGATATGTAGAGGTGAAAATTTACAAAAAAATCCCTAACCGAATTTCAAGATTTTTTTGTAGCTGGCACCACTATTACCGTATGGGTTTAAGTCACCTAAAAAAATATTTGGTGTATTGACACGGTACACTGAAAACCTGAAGTCGCTACCTGCCATACAAAGAGAGAGAGAAAAAAATCGCTGTCATCATACACATGAAATTTTGACACTTTTTTACGCCTCACGCCTCAGAAGCAAAAATCAACAGACCGGGGCTACAGCTTCCCTAATTATTCCATTGAAAGTTTTAAAGGTGCGTTCTGTAGGCCAAAGAGGAGGCTTTCAGATAGTGGTATGTTTGTTCCAATGTAGCCAGCAGGAGGGAAATAATAGAGGAGAAAGGAACATTTTTCAAATTAATCATAAAATCAGGCATTATTTTGTTTTGGCTGAAAATACTGTCACCAGACAGACGCAAGCTATCTGAAAATAAACCTTTGTACCCCATTGATATATTCTACGAGTATCATGGCGGTATCTAACAAAGTAACCATGAAATTAAACAAAAAATCTCATTCTAACTCAGAAATTCACCATTCTCTTACTATTTACAGAACATGGTTTATTATAAACCACAACTGTACTTCTCGTAATTATCCTATTGAAACATTTTATGGTACGTTGTGCAGGCTAAGGACGAGGCTTACAGACAGTTGTATGTTTGTTTGAATATAGCCAACAGGAGGGAAATAATAGACAGAAAAATGATTGTTTCCAAAATTTCTCCAAAAATCGTGAATTATTTTTTGGCTAGCAACACTGCTACCAGACAGACGCAAACTATCTTAAAGTAAACATTGGTACACCACTAATATATCATACAAGTATCATGGCGATATTTAAGAAACAAAGCTTCTACCGGTAATTACAAAAAATAGATTACGATAAAGAGAAAAGCAAGGAAAAAAACTAGAAAAATCAAGGGTTAGGACCTAAATACGAAATTTTCGTGCGCCCCCTAATTACCCCATTGTTACGATCTGTACCTGCTTTTGTTCAGTAAGTATCAATGTTCGATTGGCACAAGTTGACTTGCGATCGGATGTATAGGTACAAATTTATAAACACAAATGTCGAATTTTTTGCCCAAATTTAGGGAAATTTTAATTTCCCTAGTTGGCAACACTGCGCGCGGGCCGATCCAAATGATGTCAACAATTAGGTATCCATCCGAGGTATCTACCTGATAAGTATTAAGGAGATCTCTAAGGAAGCTACTGGAAAAAAAGAATTCGAAATTCGAAAATTCTCAAATGTTTGATTTTGGGCTGAAATTTGATAAGGAAATTCGACAGCCAGAAGAAAAAGAAACTAATATGATAAACAATGGTCCAACCATATTTGTCTGAAAAAAATCCCGATATCTTAATAAGAGTGCACACAGGAACGAATTTAAACAGCGTGTGCTACTTTGGCCACCTGGGTCCGAAAGGGTTAATGGTCGGATTTTTACTCGGGGCAGGATGGCTCAGTGGCAGAGCGTTTACCTCTGGTGCGTAGGATGGTTGGTTCGACCCCTGGCTAAGTAAGTTGGTGGTAAGAACATTGTATTCGTGGGTTTTCTCAGGGTACTCCCGTTTCCTCCAGTATTCTCATTCCACCAATTCTTTTATCATCATTCACTTGCCTTAATCATCCAGCTCCCTTATCCTAAAGGACATAATCGTTGGACGTTAAGCAGAAAGATTCCATTTTGGAATTTACCTGATTTCTTCTTCACGTGTAGTTAAATGTCCCTTGCTTTTTTAAAACCCATTTAGATTTTAGGTATGTAAGTTTAATACTACTTAAACTTTAAAAATATTAATCTTTATATAAAAACGAATGTTTGTCTGTTTCTCCTGTGTACAAATCCATATCATTGGCTTGGCATACTTTCTAAGTAACTGTTTTGAAGAGACCATAGGCTATTTAGAATTTATTGATAATCATCTTAATGGGAGATAAGAGGGGTTAAAAAGGGCAAAAGGTGGCTTAAAATTTATGCCAACAACTTATATTTCACGAACTACTCATGTGAGGAAGATATAACTCAGTACGTAAACTCATTTAAAATAATGAATATTCTTACAACTTCCGAATATTCTAATAATTATTCTATGCATGACTAATTTTTAGTATGCAGTCATTTTGTCTAAGAAAAATGAAAGTAAGTATTACATTAAGTCTTAACAGAGATACGATTTCAAAACGTATTTATAAATTCCCTGACAGGGACGCATGCAGAAATTTATTTCGGGGAGATCCTAATTCAATATGAGGATAAATTATATTAAAATTTGTAAAATTACCCCTAAATTTAGACTAAATTTACAAGAACTCAGGATTTTGAGGAGTCCGGAAACTCAGGACCCACCCCGTGGGTACGTCCCTGTTCCCCGGCTTCGCAACCCGAAAGCGGCAGCAGCGTGCCAGGTGATTTTTAACTGCGTGATTTGTGATCAGTACATCGTCTTTCTAGCTGAGCTCAGTATCTCTTAAGATAGTTCTCGAGTATCCTTACAATGCTGGATCAAGATCGACAATTGTAGATCCCCAGCAACAATCTAACCTGGGACTGTGCTTACCAAAGGTATACACATTGATCATTTGGAAACACTGAGTACATAAAGTATTTACTTTTCTAAAAGATGACATTTTAAAATTACAAGACAGATATTTCATCCTAGTTGGTAACATCGAATACAACAGCTCAACTGGCAATGCTAAGTTCTTATAGCCAACTTAATTTCGTACGAAAGCATTGATTTTATAGCGTCATATTTAGTACATTATGCATTGATTTTATAGTGAAGTAGACTATCGCGTCGAGATTTGCATAATAGGATTAGAAATTAGATTTCTGGGCTTTTGTCATCTATGGCCATGTTAACCCGTCAGGTATGAGGAATGACGTCTTTCGGCGATCACACTATCTGAGAAAAGCAGGGAAGAGAGAAATGATTGTGCAAGAAAGGAAGTGGCCTGGGACCTGTATGTAGGTGCACTTGGCTGGTGTGAGTGAGGAAAGCTAAGGAAAACCTCACTCACACGGCAGGGTCCCACAAGTTGTCGCTGAAATCTGATTGCCACATAGCACATTTGATAGAACATCATACGAAATGAAAATGAGCAAAATTTGAGGTGCTATGGACCAGAAGGATAGGAGCTACGGGGCTTCAAATTTTGTTTTCATTATATTGTGCAACTTTTGTTTTCATTATATTGTGCAACTTTTGTTTTGATTGCTTTAACGGTTTTCAAGATATTTACTTTAAACGTACATGGTTCAATGATATAAATTTTTGGATATTTAAATTTTGAAGCCCCGTTGCTCCTACCATTCTGGTCCATAGCACCTTAAATTTTGCTCATTTTCATTTCTCAAGATGCTCTATCAGACGTGCTATGTGGCAATCAGATTTCAGCAGAACTTGTGAGACCCTCCCGTGTCAGGATGGCTGGACTGGAAAAGCTTTTACACTTTTTCGAACGAGCATCCCCATTAGACTTGCATGACAGAACCATTGAATAACTGTCTATCAAGCCTCAATTGGATTACTTGTAAAGGCATGTTCCTTCACAATTTCCTTTCCAATACTATTTTAAGATAAGAAACAATATTTATTTTAACTACTGGTGGCATATTTTCGTTATATATGCTTCGTTCCTGTAGCGTAACTACGATTTTTTAAGGACAGGAGAAGTATCAACTTGCCGCAGTTCAGTTGGTACATAGCTGATTTATCATTAGTGAGGTCCTGGGATCAAAACTTTTCCATCATACTGGTTGAAGTTTTTCTTAAGGTTTTCAGGTAAAGTTTCTTCTTTTAAACAAAATAAAAAGACTTTTTAATACAAAAGAATATAAATAAAAAATTGGAATATAGTTTTTCAGCTTAACGAATATTACACTCTAATTAGACTCATTTTTATAAACATTTTTTTTCTAGTGGTCACCAAAGGTTGGTACTTTATGGACTATCTGAAGTTGCTATTGTATTAAAAAATAGTTTTCAATGTTTTATAGCACTAAGTATTTATCAACTTGTACTACGTTTTTCAATATTTAATTGGTAGCAATATTGTCATAATAATAGTTCTGAGCAAGAGAGGCATTGGGGGAGGTGAGAATTTTCAAGTAGGGGGCCTGCACACCTCAGGGAGACAAAATATCTTTCAAAATCCACCTCACAATAATTCTTAAATCATTATTTTCTTCACTGTCTAATTTTACAATTAATTATTGTACATTTATCTCTATCAAGTACCTTTACCCTGAAAGAAGTCCGAGTGTCGTATATACGAGAAATATTAAATGTAAATTAATATCCGTGTAATAAGCCATAATTACTCAACTCTTGTATGCGTAGTATATTTAATCCTAATTCTCACGTTAAAGTGTAAGTCCACGTAACCCTACTGAAAAGGACTTTAAACACAAAAGCATCAATTCAGTGTTCCTTTTACCCTAATTTCCAGTTCTCCATATACCCACTGAACTACAAGGAAAATGAATAGGAACCTTCCTTCGGATAAACATTTAATCAGAGAGATTTACATTATCCTTCCTCTGAGAATTACATATATGTTATAGCAATTAAAGAGATGAGCTATGAACAATAACGTCTCCATGGTAACCAACCTTATACTCCTGTATGGGTAATGAATTCTGTGTGGTAACTTCTAAGTTTAACAAACAAGCATAAAAAAAAAAGAAAGAAAGAAACTCACCAATGAAATCCGTGTACTTGGGGTCCACAGTGAAAACTCCAAGTTGCAGCTCCTCCTCGTCGTCTGAAGCAGTACTCAAGCTTTCATGAAACATTTGTTTCAAGTCCTGAGTACTTATCTGTCGACCAACTTCATTTAATTCGACAAAGTAATCCACCAGTATACTGCCTTTACTGCAAAGGAACAAACAATGGACAAAAATTAATATCTTATTAACGCTATACCTGAAAGCAGTATTAACTTTAAATGGAAAGAGCGTGTTTAATGGAAATATTATTTCTATTCATTTGTAGTAGAGTCATTTACAAAAGTGAATAACCTTACTCTATGCAACATTTCTGTATCAGGGGCCGCGGTGGCTTTGTGGTAGAGCGTTCACCTCTGGTGCTAGGGGTCTCGGGTTCAAACCCTGCTCTCGCCAAGTGAACTTTGTGGTGGACAAACACCGTGTGCGTGGGTTTTCTCGGGTTTTCTCGGGTTCCTCCCACTTTCTTCATTCCACCATTTCATTTACAACGACTCACCAAAGGTAATCGCCAACCCTGGTTCGGCTAATAACATAAGTAAATCTTTAGTGGCCGTAATTGTTCACACCTTAAAATATCTTCCGTAATTATATCCACTAGTATTCTCACCTTTTATACTGAAATTACAAGTCGATGATGAGTAGTAAAATAATTTATTCGTTGATTCTCTTTTAACGTATATTCACACAAGCTGTTTTGCAATCAAACATGTTAATTATGTATCTATAAACAACTACCTAGCAACCAATTATACAATAATGTATATTTCTTACATATATTAAAAACATTCTTCTTTTGTTATTTTTAAATTAACATTATATCAGGTATAGTGCTTATGTAGAAGCACTTTCTGCCCAAAAATACAGGTAATTATCAATCGATACAAAGTATTTCGTTGTATAAAATGTCGCCCGACGACGGGACTGAATATAAAAGTTACAAGCGAGCTTGGCTTTTATATTTAAGAACCACTGGTCCGTTTATAATAATGATATTCTATTAATTACGTCCTTTTACATTTTGATCGACCCTCGTATATCCTCATTAAGTTTCATACATATAGATACATTTATAATAAATCTTTCATTCCATTAATATTTATCTTTTATTACAAAAACGTCGTCGCTTAATAATATAATCAATGAAGGGTGCAAAGTCAAAATCGTAAGAGGCAAATTACTTTTTAAAACATAAATCACAATGATTAACAGTTTCAATCATTATTAAAAACGGTGATGTTAAGAAAAAATGTTTGATCTTTCCAGGGCGCATTATATAATAACTACATTAGATGATATTTTAAAATATACATTGTATCAATAAGGCGTCAAAATACAGAAGAATCTTATTCGAGTAATATATAAGGTAGCGCATAAAGACAGTCGTCGAATAATTAGCTTAATAGAATGAACCTTATACTTAACATAATCTTTGACAACAAATTTTCAACACAAATCCATATAATATAAATAACCTTTGCTTTTAATCAATTATGAATCGAATTATAATTCTTCACATTAACAAGAGAGAATTAAAATCATTTGAAAATTATCATTGGTTAATGAGAATTAAAGAAAATTAAATTG
Source organism: Thermobia domestica (assembly GCF_964235325.1). Classification (NCBI taxonomy): domain Eukaryota; kingdom Metazoa; phylum Arthropoda; class Insecta; order Zygentoma; family Lepismatidae; genus Thermobia; species Thermobia domestica. Next base: position 100,518,492 of record NC_137466.1, on the reverse strand, counting down.
AATAAAAAATAAGATAAATGTTCATGAGAATCTATAGCTGATATGGGTTTAACCCTTACTTCATCAACTGTAGTCAGCTTAAATTCGTACTTGCATATGATTCTAATAAAGTACATTGTACTGCACAATCGTTATTATGTCCCACATTATTTTGTACATGAATTGCGTCATTGTTTTGGTTTTGATATGAAGTGCCATCTCTTGGATTACGATTACGTCTATCCATGTAGTTTACTGTATTCCTTGAATTTCGCCATGTATTTCGTCTATTTTTAAATCTACTTCGATTAAGTGATCTGACATAATTATTGTCACGATTGATTAGGTTAGGTGGATTCCCAACATATCTTTGCCTATTTTGTCCGTTCTGATTGTTGAAATTTGCTCGACTTAGGTTATATTCCGTATTGCCTGCATTACGGATATTTAGATTCCGAACAGGTACAAGGTGATCTGAATTGTTTTTAATTTTGCCTAATCCTGCTTGATGATTCTGAGCGTGGTATTGAGTTTCATAACATTGGACAAGCGTTAATAGGTGATTAAGACTCATACACTGGGTAGAAAACAGGATCTGTTGTAGTTTAAACGGTAGCAAATTTCGAATTGATGCAATTACTCTGGATTCCGATTGCAACGGATTTACGACTTTTAATTCGTTATATGTATTTACGACAAAATCGACAACGGATTTGTGCAAACGAGGATTAAAAGGTTGGTTTCTAATCGTGGCATCTCTGTTTGCAAGCAAAAAGTCGTTTTCGTAATTTGCAATCAGCGCTGCTTTGAATTCCTCATATGTATTGATGTGATCTCGTACTGCTTTAAACCATAAAGAACATGGTGGGAGTAATAAATGAGGGATTAGTTTCATATATTGCGATTTATCTATACACATTATATTGCACTCATCTTGAAATTTTTCTAAGAAAGAGGTAGCATTTTCATTACATTTACCACTAAACTTACTCATAGCACGTATTTCACTCATCTTTACACTTAACTTTACCTTCCTTTCACCATTTCGTGTTCGTGTTGAGTGACAATTTTTACCTACTGCATTATCTGTGGTTCCACCATCTCTTTTCCGCCCATCTTTATTCCTTGGATGAATTCCTTCCAAAATAATGTCCTCATCGGATGGATTACTTGAAGATGAGATAATATGAGATCCACGTTGATCTGTTACGGGTGAATGCGAGGTCATCGCTTGAGAACAAGGGAATTCCGAACGATCATTAGTCATGTTGTTGTGATATGCGTTGTCCTTAATCTGCAACGTCCTAATTTCCTCTTGTAATGTAGATATCCACTGAGTATTCGTACGTATTTGGTTAGAATTATCCGTAACCTGAATCTTTTGTTGCCGTACAGAAGATTCTATTACTTCCAAATCCTTTTTTACACAATTGACTTCTTGGATTACATGGTTGTAATTATCCTGGCAATCTTCTGATACTCTTTTTAACTTTTCATCAAATTGTAATGTAAGGTCTTTCACCGCCTGGATCACAGATTGTTTCGTATCTTCTGAATTTTGGTCTATTTGCTCCAACCGTCTACTTAATTCCTCGTACTGTTTACTGGATTCCTCGGATTTCTGCTCCAATTGTCTGCTTAATTCCTCGTACTGTTTACTGGATTCCTCGGATTTCTGCTGAACCGTATGCTTTAATTCTTCCGACATCTGGGCTAACTTTTGTTCTTGTCGCTGTAAAGCCATTAAGATTTTGTCTTCAAATGTCAACACTTCAGGTACAACAGGAGCTGTATTTTGTTCGTCGTTACCACTGTCACCAGTTTCTTTCTCCATTGCCTCACCGAGCATAATTTTTCTTGTGATTATTTTACCACTTCTAAGTATAGTTAAGTTCGTAGACATGAACCTTAGTACTGAAGTAAATTCACCCCTTACTTTGTACTTCAGGATATTAATTTACAAAGTTCCCGGGTGAGGTAAACCAAAATTTTACAACGACTCACCAAAGGTGGTCGCCAACCCTGGTTCGGCTAATAACATAAGTAAATCTTTAGTGGCCGTAATTGTTCACACCTTAAAATATCTTCCGTAATTATATCCACTAGTATTCTCACCTTTTATACTGAAATTACAAGTCGATGATGAGTAGTAAAATAATTTATTCGTTGATTCTCTTTTAACGTATATTCACACAAGCTGTTTTGCAATCAAACATGTTAATTATGTATCTATAAACAACTACCTAGCAACCAATTATACAATAATGTATATTTCTTACATATATTAAAAACATTCTTCTTTTGTTATTTTTAAATTAACATTATATCAGGTATAGTGCTTATGTAGAAGCACTTTCTGCCCAAAAATACAGGTAATTATCAATCGATACAAAGTATTTCGTTGTACATTCATTACTCATCATCACCGTCTCCTTTAGCCTAACCGGCATAACCGTGGGACGTAAAACTCAAGAATTTCATTTCATTTCTGTATCAGAAACTTCAAAATGGATGGGGTTTTGTAGTTCCTTAGTTTCGTTTTGTTTTAATAATAGATCATACAAAGGCGACACTAACAGATTCTTTTCTTAATGTGGAATAACAGTAATATTGCTCTCGATACTACTTCCGGTTTGAATCGAGGATTAAGGGGAAGATGGAACTTATTATTGGGACACTAAATTCATTTTTTAAATCTCGCTATCTGTGGCCATTTTTGCGCTGATATCTTACAACAGATAGATAGACTAACATGGCTGTTCTATAGGACTATAACAGGCGTATAGAAGTAGATGTCTTTTTAGTATATCAAGAGAAATTAGCGGTAAACAAAATACCCATCCATGCAGTATGAAACATATAGGCCTGCACAGTACAAACGAATAGTTCTCTTTCATCTTGTATTTAAATTAGATTGGACAAAACAAACATTTCCTTTGCAGGTTGTTTGGCTTATTAGTCAACAAAATAGCCTCCCGATACATGTAAAGAAAACGTCGAGTCGTCATCCTGCTGCTATGTTTGCTTCTTCATATAACGATAATAAGAAACTCGCATCTTCTCGCTGGAAGGTTTATGTTTTATATTTTTCCGTCTTTTATTACGTCACGACTCCAAGTAGGTCTTGTTAGTTGTCATTTCTCTTTTTGCTTGTGGCATTGTCATATTCTTTACGTGAACGCAGAACATCAGAAAATAAGTAGTTTCTTCAAGTATTATTGTGTTGTCGTTTGATTCAATCTTGAAATGAAATGAAATCTTTCAGTTTTACGTTCCACGGTTATGCGGCTTGGCTAAAGGAGATGGTGATTATGAGAAATGAATAAAATGGTGGAATGAAGAAAGTGGGAGGAAACGGGAGAACACCGAGAAAACCCACGCACACGGTGTTTGTCTACCACAAAGTTCACTTGGTACAAGCTGGGATCGAACCAGGAACCCATGCACCAGAGGTGAACGTTCTACAACTGAGCCACCGCTGCCCGCTCAATCTTGAATTGAAGTCCTGATAGAGTTTCCACTCCTCCCGATTTCGAAGAGAATGTCTCGGGACTTTAAAATGTCCCAACTTTCATGTTTATTGATGAAGTTGGTTACTATATTATTATTTTTATTGTTATGTAGTTTTCATATTATCATAGAGGCAAGTATGCGAAGTATAGGCCTATACATAGGCTATAAACTATTTAGATTGACATATTTTATTAGGACCTTTAAGATTTAAATTGCCTCACTTTTCTTTTATCAATTAGATAAAGTAGTGTTCCCACAAGCCTTGGATCATTTCCAAATGGACTGCACGCTAGCAACATCTCTTGGGGTCAAGTAAGACGCAACGCAGCTAGCGACAACTATTGCATCTTGCGTTTATAATAATGATGAAAAATATCTAAGTATATTTGCCTAGATGCTTATGCAACCTTAACTCTTAAATGTTTTGAAGTTTGCACATTATCGTGACTCACAGACTGATAAGATTTGCTTTATAATGAAGACACAATTCGCTCTTCACTAGAAAGACTTACGTGATATTATCTTATTACGGAAAAAAGACCAATGGTACATTTCTTTCAACACTATCTGCATGAAGGGTCCGTATATTTTGCTTTGAAAAGTGGCAACCCTAAGTCCAGACCGTGCATACACTGATACACACCAATCTTTCTACTATACGAGAACATTTCGCTCTTAATAAGAGCCTTAAGTAGTCAATTTCTACCACAAAATTCCATACTTTGCATTTTCCGTCCTAAACCTGTTTTTAATCGTATTATTAGCAATATATTACATTCGACATTTGAACTTCATGTTTTAAATTTGGTCTGTATTATACACTTTCAAATACATTGCAATCACCATGTCCTTCTACGAATAATAATATAATTTCAAATTTTATCTTCTTGTAAAATAATCTTACAGGGGACTATTAAATAACATAGTCCCTTCCCACGATCCTCATGACTTGAAACTGTTTTTCTTGAGTTCAGTGCAGAAGGTCGCTTTCACAGTATCAACAGTTCATGTGTGGTGTTGGCTGAAATTAACTTAAGAGGATCAATTAGAAATGTGCCCAAGCGTCGATGATTTTATCATTGGCATAAGTGGTAGACCAAATATTCCACATTTGAAGCCATTTTTCGTTATCCCATTTGTGGAACGTAAATGAAAATTTTGATTTCATTTCACTCTATGTCTTTCATTTTCCTTCTTTTCTTTCTTTTTAAATTCTTTTCTTTTTTGTTCATTCCTATTTTGCGTGGTTCCATTTTAGATTGAGCAGTCTCATGTCTGTAAATGTTCTGGCAACTAGTCTCATTGTGACGTGGACAGATAGTCTCATGGGTGATGCTCCATTAAACCTACATCAATTAACCTACAGTTTTGGTATTACAGAAGTTTAGAAGCTTGTTTAATAGGGAGAAATAGTTTAAACGAAGTAAACTTATGGCGTGATTTTGTCATTTGGTAGTGACTTATTAACAGTTATGAAGTAAACAAAACTAAATGAATAAATAAAAATAAATATATATTGGACATATAATGAAACGTATGCGAAATAGACAATATTACATATTGTGTTTGAGGGAAAACATATTTTCTTGATATACAAAAATAAAACTGACGTATGTCGCCTTTTTATGACAAAAAGTTTGAACCATTTGAAATGAGTTTTAGAAGATTTTTGGTACGTGGGTCGATTTTTTAAAATCATTTCACTTTGATAACAAAACATCCATAAGTTGAGATAATTGATCACCAAAGTGTTTGTTGAATAGGATGATGAAATACCTAAACTCCTCGGATGTTAGACAACCCACACGACATAATTGTAACAAATTTTGCAGACGTCATGGCATATTCTATTCAAATACAATCTACTTTCTTGTTTTCGCTCATCTTCTATAATAAACATCATTCTTCACTTGTAAACAAGGAAGACTCTACTAGATATGATCTAAATATATGTACTGTTCACAATAAAGAAGTAATTTTCATGTTTGCTTTTACAAGTCAAATTTAACATCCAAGATAAAAATTCTGATGACCTAAGATTCGTATACGCACTATTTTGGAATAAAACACTATATCTTAAAAATATCTTACATATTTAAACTTTGCACCATTCTAAATTTTCTTGTATGTCATATTTTTGAGGCACACCAGTTGAAAATTACTGTATTGTATTCTAGAGATATTAACAGGACTCAATCAAGCATTTCAAATATATTTCGCAATTATGAAACAAGAACTTCCAATACCAACAAATAATGTTCCGTATTATACGTTCCGTTTCGTTGCAGCCAAATGACTTGCACTATATCATGCAAACGTTTCTTCTTTTTTCTTTCCTTGGGTGACGAGTAGGCGGAGAGATGAAGCTTTATTGAATGGATAGAGTGGAGAGTCACTCAATGGCCAACTTTCACTCTTTGCTCGTTTGACGAGGTCAATCTTTCCGTTTCCCAATTGTAGTCACGATGTTTCCATGTGTTTCACTATGCTTTTCAATACATTATCCTCCCGCCATAACAATTTGCAAAACAACCAGCATGTCATAACTCCGGTATGATGCATGTAGTTCCTCTGAGTCTTCATGGACAATTTTGTGAAGCAGATACGCAAAACTCGTCACTTAGCCACTAACGAATATTCTCTTAGTGTTTCATCAGATTAAACAAATACAGATCTTATATATATATATATAGATAGATATATAGATATAGATATAGATATAGATATAGATATAGATATAGATATAGATATAGATATATATATATATATAAGGTGTTTCAAAACAACACCGACAACGTTTGGGAGGTGATTCCTGACACCAAAATAAGACAAAAAGTATAGCCCAACGTGGATCATAAATGCTCCCTTTCGGAGTTATAGGTTGCCGAAAACATGAAAAAATTAGCTTTAAAGGTCCGCAGCTCCAATACCATGGGACCTACCGTAGACGGGTCAAGACTTCACTTAGGAGCTAGTATATGCCCTATCTAAATATCCAAGTTTCACAATGCTGCGGTACCTCTACAATTTTTTTATTGACGTAGTTAGTGAGTACTTCAAATTATATGTCCATAGCCAAACTCTAAAAAATATTGCGTGACTATCTTAGGATTCTGAAACATGTATTTTTGGATAGCGTAATCTCCTAGACTCGGACTCGGGCGAATATGATATATCACATTTTCTAACTTTCGTGTAAGCTGGAAAAGAAGGTTAATCATTCCCATGCAATTCAATGCAATGAAACCAAGCAGGTAGATTTCGAAATTAACCTACATACTATTTTATGATTCAATCCCAACCCATTCCACCTAATAACTCAATTTCACCGGAAGCGGTGCTTACCATTACGTTCGCCCAAGCAGTCCGTATATATAGAAGTCAATCATTATCAATCCTCTGTTGGATGAAGGTCTTTTCAATTCTTCCCAACAACAATATATTTTGAGTTATTTTTTTTAGGTTACTCCGCAGTGCTTCTAGATTTCGTTACCTTGTATGAGGAAATTTCCTAGGTCGTTTCTTGTCTCTTGGTATCCAGTTAAGAATTGCTATCGTCCATCGATCACCATTTCTTCTACCAATATATTCGGCCTACTGCCACTTTAGTGCCTTTAATTTCATGACAATATTTGCAGTCCTGTCGTGAAATTCTTTTCCTATTTTTGCGGGTGAACTTAACATACATCTTTCCGTTCTTCGTTGTGTGGCTGCAACGATGAATGTTTGCTTTTGTTAGATCCAAGTCGCCGAACCATCCTGTTAAATTCCAGTAATATGGTGATTGGTTTGAGTTATTGAGTATATAGGAAGCGTCTAAAGAAACACATCAAGTTAACGAGGGAATGTTTATCAATGAACTTCATATGTAAGATCGAAAGAAAGAAACAGTTTCCTGTTCTGTCATGAAAGAATGATATACTTAAAGCAAAAGAGAAATGGCTTACTCCGATAATAAATTATGGGCATAGATTCATCGCATTTTACTACTCAGTTTTCGTTGACATCACATTTCTATGATTTTCTGTAGTAAACTGCAATGTGATACTACTTTTAATATTCTGATTACAATGGAAATATCTTGAGAAAATGCAATTTATCTTATTAATACGTCATGGGACCACCATTGGCCTACAGAATAGCTATGGCTCGGCGTAGAATGGAATCTTATATGTCATTAACTATTTCTAGAGCGATATCGTATCATTCTTCGTGCAGCACAGGATTAAGTTGTGTCTGAGAACATAAAGAATATTTGATTCGGAATCGTGAGTTCCAGAACTGACTGCGGGTGTTCATTGATGTTGAGATCTAGAGATTTGATAGACCTTGGAAGGTGTATGAAGGTAACCAAGAAAGTTGTTGATTTTTCACCCATCACCTTTGAACATCAATATGTCACCTTAGACGTATCTGGAAGATCAAAAATAATCCCCATCAGAATCGACGACCTTTTTCCAACGTTCTGGAAGGCCATGGATTCCATCGCAGTACAATTTGGTGGCCCGTGAAGTGAAGAAGGTATCAAGTGCATTTTGGACCTCTACTAGAGATCTGAACTGACATTCTCTAAGGTGATTGTCCAAGGGATGGAACAGGTGATAATAGGATGGTGCAATATCCAGGGAGTATGGTGGATGCAATTGTGTTTTGCATCCAGGGCGTAGAATAGTGTCCCGGGTCATCCTAGCCATGTGGGGCTTAGCGTTGTCCTGTAACAGGAGGACCCCTTTGCGATTCAGAAGTGCTGGCTTCAGAGTTTTGAGATTTTCTTGAACATGGCTCAACTACTGACAGTACTTAGTTGCATTGATGCTCTGACCACCTCGTAGCAATTCCTAATGCACGATGCTGCGAGCAGTTCACCAAACACACAGGAGGAACTTGTTCTGGTGCAGTGCTGGTTTCGGCTGTTTTTGGAACCGGTTCATGTGATGCTAACCAATGATGACGGCGCCGTGGAGCTTCGTACAGGGCCCATTTCTCATCATATGTCAACACCGTGTTCAGAAATGGCTCCTCCCTTAGACGAGACAACAAAGAAACACAGGTGTCTGCTCGCGCTCCCGTCTGGCTCGGAGTCAAATCATGTGGGACCCATCCACCCAACTTGTAGTGCTTCCCAAGTTGATGGAGGTACTGCCGAATGGTTTCTCCACTCACACTGAATTGTAGTCCCAGTTCCTTACATGTCTGGCCCCTTTTCGCCTCAATTGCTGTCTGAAGATCTTCATTTTGTACATGTGTTGGTCTTCCGGTACGTGGTGCGTCTTCAGTGTTTCGTCACCGTCTTGAAATTTGTTAAACCACCGCTGCACTGTCCGCGTAGTCATGACACCTTCATCAAAGGCTGGCATATCTTAGGCCCTGCTGCAGAGGCGTTTGACCCCAGTTTGAACTCGTACAGCATACACGCCCTTATGACGCTCTGTGGAGGTCCCATCTTAACTCTGTCCTCACACAAATTCACGGTGTAAGTGAACTGGCACAACCAGTTGTATGTTGGATATACCCATACCAACAACTGACATTCGCCTTATCTCCATTCGCATTCAACTCACGGTGTGAGGGTCAGTTGAATACAGACCTCCACAAAAAGCAACAGAACTTTCTTGGTTACCTTTATAATGCATTCTAATGTTCATCAGATCAAACCTTAACAGCTCCAGCAGTGTGAATTGGCTCATTGTCTTTTTGAAAAATTCTGAACTCCGTGAAATGCATCGCAACTTGTCCGGTGTCTTAGTGTTGGACAACACATGTCGCGAAAAGGACTTTGCAGTATGAAGCCTTTCCTCTCTTGGGAGAGAACACTTTCCTTGATGGTCGTCCGGTGTGAAGCGCGGTTAACGACTTTTTGACATTGAAAACTCCAAACTTTTTCTCGACACGGAATACAATCGTTGGCTGAGTGACAAAAAGTGTGTGGTTGCAGACGACGACTATTTTAAATAACCATGTATTGTAGTTTTTTTTTTAATCTCTCTGGAAATCACTCACCACATTAACCTAAAAATAAAATTTTGCTTCTACAGAAGAAATGTGAAACGGCGTTATTTCAACAAAATATTGAGAAAAGGCAACTTCTTACTTTGCATCCCGCCTCCGATACTAATTACAAAATATCTCGTTTTCATGTCAAAATTCTTTTTCTTTAACCTAAGACAACTACGTATGAATACATTGCATTTTGTTTTAAATCGCATACATGGTAGAGGATATTTAACGGCTTGTAAAATTGATGTTCAAAATAAATTAATTTCGGCAGCTACTGTGCGATAGAGTTGTCATCTGTCCGGAATTAGGCAGGACATTCCGAATTTAAGAAAAATTTCAGTGTCTCAAATTATGCCTAAGAGAGGCATTACATGCAAGGATACCAAATTATCCAAAACGCTTACAAATCTATGTATGACAGAAATTCCTAGTGACATTTGTACATTTCGATCTACGATGAGTACCTATGAGTGCCGAAATATCGATATGGATCTATCGAAAAAAAAAAGTTATGTTGGCAGCAGTGAAATCACCGTCAATGATGTTACTCTTTGTTTGTACCGGTTTACTGGTTCGTAATTTTCATTCAACTCACCGTCAACAAGCTTTTTTTCTGTTTCATGCGCTTTTGATTTTAAATTTCTATTCCTGAATACAGGCACGTAGCCAAAGGGGGGTCCGGGGGGTCCGGAACCCCCCTCTTCGAGACTAGGAATGAAAAAATTAGGGAAGGATGAAACAAAATAAAATGAGAAAAAGAAAGGATCAGCGTTAAAAATTAAAAAAAATTCAAGAAGCTTTTGGTCATTCTTTCTTATGAGGAGATTTGTATTACTTGCAATACATGGTGGCGAGGTGAGCGAGATATTCTGAAAGAGTCAGGGAATTTCAAATTTCTAGAAAAATTGCGGAATTCTCAGAATTTCTGCTACTAGTCAGGGAGATTTCAAGCTTTCGAAAGCATAGTGCCGTTGTGTAACACCGTGGACATTTTTTATCATAATTTTTCGTCATCGCATCCTTGCAATATCAAACATGTTATTTCAAAAATAATTTTCTACTTCTCCTTTAACCTGTCATTTGAAACAGACAGTAGTTGACGGAATAATAAAAACAAAAATATAGTATATCTGGAAAGAAAGTTCTGTTAACATTTGATTCAACAGAAAAAGGAACACAAAATCGCGAAATATTTCACAAGACATTATTGAGTATGTACTTTTTATAATAGTTGATGTCATAATGAAAGGAAAATTGTTATATTTGAATAAACAGAGGAAGGATGTAAATATTGTATAATCTTTTTCAATACTTTTTTTTTTATTATTTTACTAGAGATTTCTTCATACTTTATTAAAATACTTACCAATATATCCTCACAAACCAATATGTTGATAGCATAGTAGTTTAGATTGATCGAGCTCCTGGGCCTTCAGAATTTCATGTCCCCCCCCCCCGTTATGAAATCCTGGCTAAACGAACCAATATATGTTCTAGTAAAATTGTTTAGAATGATCGAGCCCCTGGTGTGATGACCACAGTATTTCATATCACGGACCTGCCCCTCCCCCCCCTTCACGAAATCCTGGCTACGTGCCTGCTGAATATATGTATTTCTTTCCTTTTTCTTAACAAATTGATCTATGTATAAATTTGGGTAGGAGGAACTAGAGATCTGCACATGTTCGGTAAGTATGTCCCATTATAGGCTTACCAAAAGGTGGCAATCCAAGTGGGCGAGCGGTCATGAAACTCCTGTACATTGGAGGTGGTGCATGGTACTCATGTGGAAGTAACTAAGCAAATTTGTTATTATCTGTGCACGCGCTTTTATACAGTTGAGTTGAGTTGAGTTGATTTTGAAGTTAACGTCCCTTAAAGCAGCGAAGCTATGTAAGACAGAACCTACTGATTAACGTGGAACCCGAACCACATAAGCTCCCGCCGGCAATCGAACCTGAGTCTTCCATGCCAAAGGCGTGGACACAAACATCTTAGCCACAAAGGAGCTCACGCTTTTATACAGTTATTATGTAGCGTATGTTTGCCATAATTAACAAAACTCGGATTTCGTGTCAGTGAACAAAAGTACAAATTGATGAATAGCTGTCCATGAGTTATTGATGCGTTTATAGAAGTTATCATTATTATCAAGGTATTATTTTCTGGTTGGATTGGGTAGAGTTAAAAACAACTCTATTCAATCTTAACACTTGTCATGGTAAAGTAATACTAATAATTATTCGTGTTTTCGTTTATGCATTCCGATTTGTCCGATGATTAGCTTCCTGTCTTGTATTCAAGTTGCTACAGAGGGCTGGAAAGTCCCACATCAATGAATAAATTATAAACTATATTCAATATGAGTTCCAATACTGTCGAAACGTACCTGTGCGTACGTAAAATAGAGTGCAAAACATTATGTCCACTGAAGTGACAGGACAATCTTCAGCAATTCACCCAGATAATCTGTGTCTGATTTTTACAGTGTATACATTAAATTTCAGGCAGCAACCTCTCCGAAATTAAAAAAGAATCTGCCCTATTAATGATGATGGCTCATTTTGCCTAACATAATGTTCCATTTTCTGCGGAATATGACAATTATACCTACAGTCACGTTCTGATGGTGATAGTGTTTACATTAAACATATCACTTACTCACTGATATTGAACTTTCGGGACAACTAAATAATATAATTTTCTGTAACTTAACAAACGATCCTGGGTCGATACCACGAACTTCATAGAAGCTAATTGCACGTTTGCATCGTGAATGAGAGAAGCAGGGTTGTTAAACGTATATGTGAACGTTGGAATCATGTACTGCTAATACCCGTTCAAATTACAATTGGAAGATTATTAAAAATGATAATAAGTATAACATTAAGACTATATAATTCAATGTCCTCTAGAAACAGAGATCTAAAAGAAAAGTTAAAAAAAAAAAACTTTCACATACACAAGAAGAGAACTATATGTACACACGACTATGTATTATAATGAGAATGAAGAAGTTTTGACACTAACCTGAAACTATCAATTCTGATTTTCTTGTACCACTTCTTCAGGGACTGGGATTTATTGTACACCTTTTCCAACTGTAAATAAATAAATAAATAAATAAATAAATAAATAAATAAATAAATAAACGTTAATATATATTTCTATCTAATATTATATAATAGTTAAATATCGGTAATAGAAAATATTGATAAAAACCTTAATTTTTCCATTATTTTGCTAATATAATTGAAGGTAAAAAAAAAGACCATCACCAATATGAAGTACGTTATGGAATTAGTCAAGTACAACACAAAACTTTTACTTTGAAGCTTTAATTTTGCAGTTGTAAACGAAACACTACAATAAATAGAACATTCAATGTTATATCGGTGTACCGTGATTTCTTTTCCATTCTTTGTGAAACGCTTTGCAAACATTTGCACCTGAATTATCTGTAGAATAATGACTATATAGACTATTTCAATTTAATATTCACAGATGTAATATATGTTTGATAGTGTTACAAAAAACACGATTCGTGCCATTCATGAAGCCGCCTTAAAATTTCAATTGGATGTTCTCCTAGATAACTGATTAGCTTCCATTTACGAATATGAACAAAGATTAATTTTTAGAAACGGAAAGAATACTTTTGCTCCAAGTATTATGATTTGACACAGCAGTTGAGCAGTATTTTACATAATAGTAGAAATAGAGTCTTTTCCGCTTGTCTAGTGACTAGCGCGCGCGCGCCTTTGGTGCTCGTGGTCCCGCATACGATTCCCAGTGAAAGAGCATTGAACACACTACATTGGTTTGCATTTGGCCGTAAACTGTTGATCCACGTCTCATATGTTTATGATGCTGAGAAGAAAAGATAAATTTTAACGAATAAATAAAATAGTTGCGATCGAGTTTCGTACCCCCATTTCTGCCACTTTACATAGAACTGAATATGAGATATCCGAGATAATTTTTCATTTATGTAGCACATAAAAGATTATTTTCTATCGACCGCAATGTTTGCTAGCCTCTTCGAGCTTTTAACTCAAGGTCTGAGGCCTTATGCCGCCAATGATTCTACACAGTATTCAATTATATTATTGAATACAAACGGCCATTCTACCCAATATAGAATATATTCTTACAGATTTGTTTAAAATAGCATTGAGTAATATTTCTCAAACAAAAAAAGCACCATTGAACAGCCACAGAAGTATTATATATCCAGCTTGATCAGACTATGACCTTATTGTCATATTTTTGTAGAGTATGAGGATATTGCTCTCAAAACACTAATTAATTCCCTGACGTCTTCGGCTCATCTGCAAGATGCCTGCACGCTAGCGTTAACTATTATCCTAACTGTGAACTACTAAGACTGACAAATGTATCTTGCATCGTCTAGATGTTTATGTAACCCATAACTCTTAAATGTTTTGAAGTTTGCATATTAGCGTTATTCACGGATTGAGATGTTCCTGTATTATGAATAGGACTGTACATATTAAAACACATTGACACACACTAATAAAAATCAAGAAAACAATTTTCTTCGGTATATGCATGTTCCAAATATTTTATTTTATTCTGCAAAAAAAAATCAATAAGATGGTAGTAAATTTGAGAAAGAGCTATGGCGAATATGGGATGAAAATAAATGTTAGAAAGACAAAAAGCATTTTGATTGGAACGAAGCGGTCAGCGTCAAATATAGAAGTAGAAGAGAAGAAAATAGAACATGTGACTATAGTTTTCGATACCTGCTAGTATTATTAGTGATGATATGAAGTGAAAATGTAAAATAAAGGCAAGGATAAGAATGGCGAAAGAATCCTTTAGGAGGAAGAAAAGTCTATTTTGGGGACCTTGAATAAAGATTTGAGAGAAAGTCTCATGAAATACCTCGTATGGAGTATTGTACTCTGTGGGACAGAAATATGGACATTATGCAAAAGTGATGAAAAACGATTGGAAGCTTGCGAATTGTGGGTGTGGAAAAGAATAGAGAGAATTCGCTGGGTCGAGCGGAAAACGGATGAAAGAGTGTTAGAAATGGTGGGAAAAGAATAATTTTAGATATAAATGAAAAGAGAATTTTTTTGGATATTGGCTAAGAAAGGACTGTATCATGAGGGACGTACTAAAGGGTACGGTGGTAGGAAAGAGAGGGAGGAGGTGAAAGAGACTACAATTGATAGACGATTCAAAATTTTAAAAAAATCATACGTAAAGACGAAGAGGTTAGCGGAAAACCGTGGAGTAGGGAAGTTTCTCATTTGCTGTAAGTAATATGCCAATAATGGTAGAATACCAATGATGATGACATAGGGATATATTGAAGAAGAACAACATATACAATAAAAATACTTCTGCCTAATTTATAAAGTAATCAGTGTGGGTTAAATACTATATAGTTTATGATATTCAGGGAAAGAGCATTTCAGAAACCAAATTTAGATAAATATTCTAAAAAGGTTAAAGACTCACTGATCGCCCCAAAATATTAAACATTGCCAAATCCATTGAATTTTAACATGGGTAGTATGCTCTTACCTCATTCTGTACGGCACTTGCCAATTCCTTCCATTCCCTGGTGTTATGGTCCAATAATTCAGGAACCCAATTGGCACCTTCAACTAACTTGATGGTGGCTGCTACGTTACAGTCTTCAGTGCAGACTCCTGGTGTGGTGGGTCGAGGAGTTGTTGTAGTTGTTGTGGTTGTAGTTGTTGTCGTTGTTGTGGTAGTAGTTGTTGTTGCTGTTTTTGCAGCTTCCAGAAGCTTCTCTATTGAAATTGGTGTCGTTGAGGGAGTAGCCCAACCTGTGAACTCTGTAGCTGCCCTGTAACAGAGAGTAATGAATGTAAAAGACTTGAAAAGCATGTAATCATCTACAAATAACATAATCATGGTAGTCTTAACTTTTCGAACAAAACTTGTATTTGACTATAATGACTTGAACTGATAAAAAAGATATTTGCAGAATATGTTTTCTTTATTAAATCAGTTATTTTAGAAACATTTAAAACAAAAAAGTTATACATACTATAGATGATCATAAATTGATCTAATTATCCTTATATGACGGTCTGAAGTCATAATATGATAAAAGTTGGATGTCAATTCTACAAACGGCACATACGAACAAATTTAAAAATAGTTTTCGTAACTCATTTGTTAATATTTTGTTATTCACTTGTTTGCACAGATAGATAATTCAATAAAGTAGGGAGCAGAACCGAGATTCTTCTACGATCTTTTATCATCATCGATCATTTTAATCAATTTTTACAATATACAATCTATTACTATATTAACAACATTATTAATAACAAAGCTCAATGGTATAAGTAACTAGAACCCAGTTTCACCTAAAGATACAAAATTTCGATTGAGGTTATGACAGGATAATATAGATTGCAGAAATTTTCAGCATCTCTGTAATGCTCTCAAAGCAAAGCACTAATAGGTATTTTATACGCAGAGATTAAAATAGTATGCATTCTATCATCCTGGTCTTCAAAAAGTAACTTAAATCTATGTTAAAGTACTGAATACTTGTCACGCACGCAGACCAATACGGCTTCACTTTCGTTACATGACAACTACTACTCGGATAGATCTATGTCAATGACGACGAATGTGATGAGTGCAGTTCAGCCTATATACATTATCTGAAAGTAATAATATCATATTGTATTATGATCATATTAGTAATATGATATTAGTAATATCATATATTTGTAATAATATTACCATATTATATTATTAATACAACCGCACAGTACACTTTGATGGAATCTTTGATGCATTATGTAATGCAAAATATGATCTTGTCTAACTGGCGTTAACTATATACCTTAACCAATCATCAGTAAAATATTTAATCTCACGTCTGTTGAATATTATCAATCTTTCTAACAAACTTAATTTTGGTTGTGTATTTTATTCTACCAAGTATATACACGCACTGCTGCAGTATTAAATCTGGACTGCAAGATGGGTGTGAATCTCTTTGAAGCTACACTCTTTGACTGTAGCACTTGGCAATAACAGCCCTATGAACTGGAGCATTGTCACGCAGTTTGTGAGCAAAATGCACAGTAACTGATTCAAATTACTATTTTCAATGAATTGACGCAGTTGAAAATGACACATTATTTCTTTCATAGATGGCACTGTATGCCATGAACGGCTTGTTACGAATTACGCGATATTTTGTTGTCATGCCGGAAGCTTCTCAAAATACCCACATATAATTATAAAACGTTTGGAATGAGAATAGGTCATTTCTTTAAATGTGTCACGAATTATATCATATCCTGCAGTTAATGATATATGAACAATTAATCTTATAACCATTTCCGATACAACTGTCCAGACAAAACTAACCTCTCACCGCTTCTGGTGACGTAGTCATATAACAACACTTACAAGGGAAGCTATCCAACTCCTTGACGAGTATCGCATTGAAACATGCACAAGCGGAAGGACATGAAGGATGGAAACATGCTTACTCCGACGATTCGCAACGTCGTCAAGCAGGAAGTATAACGATTTCCTCCCATAGCCTCTGAAAATTATGTACTCATTTGTGCATTTGTGCACCCAAGTTGGTCTATATTTTTTGTCTTATCTTGGTGTCAGGAATCACCTCCCAAACGTTGTCGGTGTTGTTTTGAAACACCCTATATATATATATATATATATATATATATATATATATATATATATATATATATATATATATATATAGATAGATAGATAGATAGATAGATAGATATCTTTATGGCCTAGGGACCCACAATAGTGAATCCGGCTGCCCTGAGACCACTTTCGGTCCGAGATTTCCAACCGGAAGTGAGATCAACCTGCATATATTCGTATTCATTATAGCCTGCCAACTCCGAATACATGGTTTGAGATGCTCTTCGACCTCTCTGCAGCTCAGAAATCACTTTCAGTTACAACCGACAAAGTTGTATTGTAGATAGCTCTCCGAGCCCGCTTGCATTTGGCTGGAAACCCCAACGTCACCCATTAGCTTGTTATTTATTATTATTATTATTATTATTATTATTATTATTATTATTATTATTATTATTATTATTATTATTATTATTAGCAGTAGTAGTGGTAGTAGTATCTTCTTCTTCTTGCTGATCTGGCAGTTTCGTGGGTTGAAGCGTCAAGCCAGCGATTCCAAGGTTCGGGTTCGAATCCCGGATGGAATATGGTTGGTATTTTCAAATCTCCATAGCAGTGCTAGAGGACAATCAAGACGGCCCGAAGTCCTTCGTTACTGAACGGACCCAATAGTGCCTTTGTTCACTTCTTCTTCTTCTTTCTTCTTCTTCTTCTTCTCGTTATTATTATTATTATTATTATTATTATTATTATTATTATTATTATTATTATTATTATTATTATTATTATTATTATTATTATTATTATTATTACTCATCAAAATACTAATATTAATAATGCTAGTCACACTATTAACGGAGGAGATGGAATCTATTCTTGGAACTCTGAATGGATTGCAATAAACAGCATTTCGATATATCTTACTGTTCTTGCTCTGTGGAAGTCAGTATTGAAACCGGAAGTAATCTACATTTAAACACCTTCGACTTTGATAGAGTGGTTCGCATATGTACGTTGATTTGAGACGCCAAATCGTTTGCAAAATACTGATTCTCGCTATCTTTTACAGTTTTCATTCTACGGCGATAAACGCTCAAAACGGAAATGGTTAATTTGAATTATTTCTGATTTGGATATAAGATTAACGAAGCATATGGAAGCCATTCATGGAACGCTGAATCGATTACAAGAAACCACATCTCGATATCTCTTACCGTTTTTGCTCTGATACCTGTCGACAGATGGATGGACGGACAGTCGGACAAAACAGTTCTATAAGACTTCCCACGCTTATGCATAGAATACGTTGAAAGTCTAATAACGCTAAGGTTGCATGTTGTTATTGGATTACATTTAATACTGTCAATAAATGAATTAAGAAAATGAGAAGAAAATTTACTCTGTAGTACTCATCATAATACTAATATTAATAATGCCAGTCACACTACTACTACTTCTACTACTATTAATATAATAATAATAATAATAATAATAATAATAATAATAATAATAATAATAATAATAATAATAATGGTAATAATATCTTAGAAAGCAATTCTTGCATTGTGGTTTCAGCATGTCCCTTTTCTCCACCGGGTAAACGTGTTCGTTTGGATCTTACTATAGCGTATCGTGTTCCATTTGACACCGATTCGCATCAATAACACACCGGAGATCACAATCACCGCCGACTGTTATTATCTTGAGTTTGCAACATTTGTCTTCGTGAAAAAACTAGTTAAAGTGTATTTAGATTCATATCCCATCCAAGGCATGTATGACCAGAGTACATAACTTTCAGGGGCTATGGGGAAAAATCGTTATACTTCCTGTTCTACGACGTTGCGAATCGTCAGAGTAAGCATGTTTCCACCTTTCAACATGTCCTTCCGCTTGTGCAAGTTCCAATGCGATACTCGTCGAAGAGTTGGATAGCTTCCCTTGTTAATTGTTGGATGTTGAATGTAAGCAGATGTTGAGAATTCGGGAAAGGCAATTAAATGAAACAGTAAAAATATTTTACTTGAGCAAGCAACTTAACAAGACAAATGAATAATATAATGTTTGTTTAGTTGTCGGTTAGTTGATTAGAGTATAACGTTCCTTTTCAACACCAAAACTATATGAGACTATACTATTCCATATAGAATACTATACTATTCCACTTCTGTTTAAAGTGGAATTCGGACCACTCTGACTCTTATTCGAGATAACTACCTTTACCAGAAATCGAACTCGTGACCACGTGCACAGAAATTACGCTAATTAGCCACTAGTCGACGAACAGACGCTTAAAAATAAGTCATGGATATACGAACGTAATATAAGAATGAGTTTAGCCAGAGCATAGCTAACAAATATGTGAGTTCAGTATGACAGGAGTATGTAGTTGAAGTAGTGCTCAGATTGTGTTCAGTCTATCTTACGTAGGAATAGTAGTGTACGAGGGAAAAATACGAAAACACCAGAGGGTAAACATATATAAGTATAATCCATAAATCGTTTCGATATGCTGAACGTCATGGCCTGCATCTGCACCTATGATTAAATATTCATATGCCACGTTTTGATAATGTAGAGGTCACGAAATGTATAAATCTATTAAGTCTTTATTATTATTATTATTATTATTATTATTATTATTATTATTATTATTATTATTATTATTATTATTATTATTATTATTGAAAAACTTTTCCATTTATTTGAAGCGTTCAAAACACAAGTGAATCAGGTTCAGTTACCAAAGTCGTTAGAAAAAGAGATAGAAAGTTTGAACGGTATGCTTAAATACATAGAAAAGTTTTTTCTTTCTTTTTTTTCAGTATAAGAGTTTAGGATATTTGAAGACAAATCTTTTAAGCTCTGAAAGGAGCTTCAGACAGAAATATTAAAGATGAAATATGTGTATTCCTTTGTTCACTGATCGCATCATATACAGTAGTCTCTTGCTTTTTTTTCTTTTTTATACGTAGAATGTTAGAAAATCCTTTTTTTAGGAAAACTAGAATTAAATCTAAATAACGAATACACTTGATTATTTTTTTTAAACGACATTTACAATTAAACAGTGTAATCCTGTAGTAAAAATAAAACTAGCACGACAAATGAAAGTCAAACTTTGGTTTGATAGTCCATAATTCTTTTGAAAACATTATATCTTAAAATTTTGATTATACAAATGACATTTCAATTAGGTCCCACTTATAATATTGGATGCCATAGTTTGACGGGAAATTTGATAACACCCAAATAACTACCAGTTAAAAAGTTGTTCTTATTAAGTATACTCAATATTATCGAACTCTAGTGAACAATTCGAAGGGTAATATTCAGTTTGGAGAGCAGGGCCGTAACTTGTGGGGATAGGGGGGCAACTGCCTCCCCAGGAAGTTCCCTACCGTTCAAGGGGGGCTCGTTTTAAGACAAAATTTTCTTACTCCATATACAATACGAACATGAAATTATAAATGAAGCATCAAACAGGTTCAGTACATTACACAACAAAACAACACACAAAAAGGCCAGTAAAACAAAAATTAGTCGTGGGCCCGTTTCAGCAAAAAATGTCTACTATTGAGGGCCCTAGAAATAATATTTACTAGTATGGCTTTGAGATTTGTCAATATTGTCCCCTAAATTAAGTTGTCATATATGAAACGGGTCCAGGGGCGTAACTAACGGTCCCGCAGACCTTGCCGTGCGGGAGGGCTCACAGGCTCGGAGGGGGGCATAAAGAGTAAGAGAAAGATGGAAAGAGGGGACCCAAAAATCAGAAAAACAACTTTTCTAGGGTGTCCAAATACGCGTATTAATGCTTCACCCCCCTAGAAAAAATCTAAGTTTTGGCGCTGTTGGAAAGCTAGTATAAACTGAGAAACCATGTACTTTCCTTCACCAACTAAAGTGCAAAAAAGATTAAGAAAATTATGTGAAAATCGAATTACGAACTACCTAGTACAATGAAATTACTTGTAAAATTTACTGCTTTAACAGTTCAGATATTCCAAAAGCCACAGCCTAAAACTTACAAATAGGCTACATTCAAAAATACATACATATAGTATATATAATAATTGGGAACTTGTTACGACGAGACATGTTTAATGATTACGAAACAAAAGACTTCTTTCAAGAGAAAAGTTTCACTTTCTTTTGACAGTGATTCATAGGTCATTTTTTTTTAAAGGATGATCTGTGTAACCATAACTTTTTACAATAGAAATGAAAGTTAATATTAAAATTATACGTTGCTAGTTCAATTAACACATGAAACAAGGTAATAAATTATATACTCTCTATGCTAATGAAAAATATTACTAAATAATTATGAACAAGGAAATGTTTGAACTTTACTCGTTTATCAAAAATCTACACAATAACAGTACTCACGACTTTGTATATGTAATATGTCTAGAGATGACACAGTTAATTTTCTTTTCGGATTATAAATCTATACTAATTATAACAAGTATTAGAATCTTTCAGCACAATGGGGATTTAAAACTTCCCATTTTAGAATCCCCATAAACAATATTATGCTTATTTTATATTAAGTACTCACTTTAAAGTATTCTACTTTTGAAAAGTTATATTTTTATATTATTCAGAAAACACTTATCTTTTACCGACTCGGAAATTTAAAAATTACTTATTAAACAGATGATAGTTATTCTTAATAAACAAACAATCTTCATATTTTAGCGCTGATTAAAAGCAGCTGGTGCTTTCCCACTGTGACGCGGTCACAAATTGTAGCTTTACATTAGTTTTATACAGTGTTATTTGGCCCAGGATTTTAGCATTTGCCCCGATGCGAGCTCCAAATGAAATAATTTAGTCACTCTTTGTTCTAGATCGGAAGTGACAACTCGCAGCATGCTATATGTCACTTTTCCATATGGAAAGTCATGAATGCGCGTCATTCTAATTATTTCTGCACAATTTTCCAGACCTCCGTGCTTACTTCCAATACGAGGGCAAAAAATAAATTGTCTTTCGTTTTTTTTTTTTTAAAAATATCTTCCATTGTTTTTATTAGGTAAAGATATTTTATTTTGACATCTTACATTGAATAGTTCTGCTCAGCAATAACAGTGAATTTTACAAACACTGTAAAATGCATGCGGCATCTTTGCGCGTGCCACTGTCATTGGTTGAGCACTCCCGGTCTAGGTCATGAAGCAAATTTCCTATAATGTGTTTCTATACAAAGCACTACATAGTATAAGAAGATTCACTATAATACGCTTTAAAGCTAACACATAAATTAAAAAAGAAATCACCTAGAAACTTACCTAGTTGGCCATCCTTTTTGAATAGATATCTTGGTAGGTGGTGGGCCTTGAATGGACGGTGCTTTCGGCGTTGTAGGTCTTGTTGTTTTTCTACGATCAGGTCTAGTTGGGAACACTACTTTGAAGGATTTCGTTGTGGAGGCCGCAGGGGCTTCTGTACTTGAAAGTGTGTAACCAGGGGGAAGTAAGGAACTAATATCAACAGTCTTTACATCGCTACTGTTGTCTGAATTAGAGGAAGGTGGTTTGTATCCAGCAGGTAATAAACCAGTCAAAGAAATATCATCAAATTTTAGCTTACTGATAAGAGAATCTACTCCTTTTGGCTTGGCTGTTGTGGGTGAAGTAGTAGCTGCAGTGGAACTAGTGGTACCTTCACTACTGGGCAACTTAAAGCCTGGAGGCAAAAATGCAGATACATCCTCAAATTTAACAGCTTTAAAAATTCCACCAAGAGGTTTTTCCGTGGTGGTTGTTGTTGAAGTTATATGGCTTGCTTCTGGTTTAAATCCAGGAGGTAACAGAGCACTAACATCTTCAAATTTAATCTTACTAAGGATGCGTTTTGCGTCAGAATTAGAAGAATTATCCGAGTTACTCGTGGTACTATTTAGTTTAAATCCTGGTGGTAATAATTTACTAATATCATCAACAACTGTAATCCCACTCAGCGATATTGAGGTAGAAGGTGCTGCAGTAGTAGTAGTTGTTGTTGTGGTGGTTGTACTAGTAGTTGTTCTTCTATTACTTGGTCTAAACTTGAAACCCTGTGGAAGCAAACCAGAAAGGTCATCAAATTCAATATTTTCTAACAGTGAAGAAATTTTCCTTGGCTTCGATGTTGAACGACTCGAAGAAGGAGAAAACTTTCGAACAAATGATGGAGCAGGACGATTCCTTTCCGTTGTGGTAGTAGTTGTAGTTGTGGATGTTGTAGTATTTGTAGGAAGCGATGGTGATTCTTGGTTTATGTTCTCATCAGCTGTTTTGTCCTCAGTGATAAGCTGCAGTTTCAATTTGCTACCATCGCTTCGGAAACCGTTTGTTAAAATACCACTGGATAGTTCAGATTGAACTCTGTCTAGTTTATCAATAATGCTTTCTGTAGATGCAGACGAAGGACTTTCCGTGTTTAGTGGCACAAGAATATCTTTGAATTCTTCCTTTCCATTTTCTTCCTGCGAATCTTGGTTTTTACTGAGACTGTATATCGGGGGTATAATTCTTCCTCCCGAAACACTACGACTTGTTTGAACACTAGCTACTACTACCCAACTTTCTGTTGAATTCGTAACAACAATTCTTGGTGTCAAAGGCTTTTCTTCTGTTTTAATAACATCTGGATTTTCAGTAATTGTTTCTTCCTCCTTAGGCGCATCTAATTGGCTTTGGGAAGAATCAGCAGCACTCACGCTTCTAGTAGTAGCAACTGATATTACTACATCTGGAGAAACAGTTGTTTCTTCATCCGCTTTGGGAAAACGAGGTATTGGTGACGTAACACTTTGTTTGTTTACTGATACGACAGTATGTACTGATACTGATACACCTGTCTCAGTCTCTTCAGTAGTATCATCTACAGAATTGATTGCTGCAGGAGTTTCAGTTGCATCAATCAAAACACTATCTACAAACCCTCTAAAATTATCATCTTTCACAAGTACTTGTTGTGGTTTCATTGTAATTATATCAAATGTTGAAGAGGAGGATTCGTTGCTTTTCCCTTGTTTGACATTTGTAACAGAATGACCGATTTCTCTGCTATCTTCATTCTTTTCCGATTCTGAAGCACGACTGTGACCTGTAGTATCTTCGTCAAGATTAGTATAATCCTTTCTGTCTTCTTCGCTCTCTGTGGTCGAATCTTCAAAATCAGAAAAGTCGTTCACAGTAGTTTCTTCACTATTGGAAGGTTTATGAGCTACTGGTACCAGATTTATCCTCTTCTGTTTCTGATCCAATATTTCTGATGGATTTATGTCGCGATAGTCTAAATTTTCTGTGCTAGAGTCAATGTTTTCAGTGTGTTCACCTTCTTCAGCTTCCTCTTGCTCTTCTTCAGAACCTTGATGGTTAACAGGTCCATCTTCTTCCGTTAAATCTTCATTTGCCAGAGATTCTTCTGACGATGACGGACTTGGTTCAGGTGTTGTCAAGCGCCTTGGAATAAACTGGTGTTTAAGTCTAGGAGGTAAAGGAGTGTATTGTCGTACTTTAGAAGGAACATTGTCAGGGCCGAAAGTCGATCTTTGTGTGGTGTAGCGAGTTCTGAACCGTGGAGTAGTTCTATTATTACTACTTTCAGATGATTCGCCTGGAGCTGTAGTTCTATTCTCTATTTTAGGTTTGTACCGATTTCTTCGTCGTTGGGTTGGATTGTCCGTTATAATAACCCCACTTTTACCATCAGTATTCCTGACAGAATCGTTGGGTCCAGTAGGTCGTGATTTGCTTGCTTGCACGCTTCTCCCGACAGTACTTTCTAGATTGCTTGAGTGTTGTCTACCTTTAGATGACAGGGAATTACTTCGGGAACCTGGTTGAGGACGAGTTCCAGGTTTCCTTCTAAGAGCGGCTTCATATTTTCTGTTTCTATTTTTAGAAGCTGTTTCTGGATCTTCGGTAGTAACTTGCAATTGCTTTTCATTTTGCTGCAAATCTATCCGCCCATCAGGCTCTAAATTGTCACCTTCCAAATGCTGATCAACGTATGTGTTCAGGCTTATATCATCATCTGCGGGTGGTTTTAATTCTGGGAAGGACTCTAACTCAATGCTCTTCGGTACAAAACTGGGAAACGTTTGCTGTCGTGAAGGACCTCTTGTTACTGGAACTTCTTGTCGATGCACTCCTGGACGGTGTTCTTCTAAATCAGGGAATTTAATGGGTCGATGTTGGTTAGAGTTTGAAATGGGTCTAAAATTAAATTCTGCTGAAGATCTTGGTGCTTCAGGTGGGGGAAAACTGAACTCTGATTGACGTGGATCTTCTGGACGCGCAAAAGGCTGCGGCTGTGGTGTGGGTAAAAATGGAACACCTTGCTGAGGGCGTGGTCTTGGTCTCACACGTTGCCTTTGCTGTTGCTGGCCAGAAAACTGTGGTTGTTGAAAATCTTGTAATCTAAAAGATGGTTGTACCTGAGAATTAAATTGTGGAATACTTTGTTGATGCTGAGATGGAAGCTCTGAACCACGTAAATCTACTTCAAAGGACGTTGGACTCGGAGTTATTGGCCTAAAGCTTAATGACGGTTGTCTAGTTGGAGATGACTGGTCAATTCTCGGGGGTTGAGGAGGCTGTAGTTGAGTTTGTGGCAAAAGAAACTGGTTTGATTGTTGAGGTGAAGAAAACTGTGGCCTCGACTGTTGGTGATTTTGCTGAGGAATTGTCTGGTATGGGATAAAAGATGCAGACGACTCTTGCGGCAGTGATAAAACAGGTGTTTGACTTATATGTTGTGGTCTGAATTGATTTTGAGGCACCTGAGACTGAATAAGTGGACTGAAGCCAGGAAATTGTTGTTGATATCCAGACAGGAAAGGATGAGAATTGGAAAGAAATGCTCCTTGCCCTGTAAGAGAAGAAAACTTAAATTACTACAATGAAAAACTCTTTATTTAAATGTCTTTAAATCTAAGTAAGTGTGCTAGTCTTTTTCTTTACATGATGATGATTAGTATAGTTACACATAAAATAAATAAAAATGTAGAAAATGCAATTCTAATGCTTCCTTACATTCTTTAATTTATAGGAAATAAATTTATTTTTTCTTTCTAAAATTGCTTTTAAGATTGACAGGATAAGTTTTCATAATGGGTTCTAAAGAACACAAACAAGTAAGCAAGCAAACATGAAAACGCACAAATTGTTGGCAAAATTTCGTGCTATTTATAGTAGATTATATATGTAATTTTCTTCTGCCCTGGTATAGTATATTGCAATTATAACATTGCTTTTGTTAATATACGAGATTAAAACAACAACTTCAATGCTTGTCTGGGAACAGTGACAAATCTCCCACGTAGCGTATAAAAGGTAGAACATTAAAATTCATGTACGTTATGATAGAATTAAATGTCAGAATTAGAATAAAACTATACACAAGAAATTAGCTGCTAGTAAATGAAGAATCATATCCAAAAATATATAAGTGCTATGAATAAATAACTTAGTAATAACTAATAAGCACGATATAGTCCATCTTCCTGTACTAAATACGTATCTGTAACAAATATGCACGCTAAAATACATATCAGACAACATTTGTAATAAAAAGGAAGCATCCATACATTTTCCTTTATATAAAAATAATCTTATTTTTAAAAGTTATGTCCAAAATAACATTCTTTAATAGAGATGAACGTGCAAATTAATTGTATCGAATCCCCAGCTGCATAAAATCATGATATTTTCTCTAACGTATCACACTTTTTTCTCAAATGAAATAATGTATTCATTTTTTTTTAAAGTTGTATGGGTTGCACAATAAAATTCCAAAAATGCTTATACATTGGAGTACCGGTAATCCGAACAGGTTCGGGAGGGAAAAAAATATTTTATTTTATAATTTGTGGCAAAAATACGCAGTTTTAGGAAATTAATAACTAAAATTATGAAAATGGGTGGGTGCATGTTTTCATAGACAACAGGCAGAGCGAACTACACAAAGATAATAATACCCGTAACGAAAAGATTTGTAACTACTGTACGTACTGTACGTGGAATAATAAAGGCATCAAGTTTTTCCAACATTTTAAACATTTTTCCAGTACAGTACATATACTGTAGTCAGAAAACGTGTTTTGAAATACTATACGCTATGTTTATAACATAATAGACCCGTTCATTTGCTTCAAGTTACGATTTTACTGTTATTCCGGCTAATCCGAACAATCACGTAATTCGAACGAGGTTCGGTCCAAGTTAGTTCGGATTAGCGGGACTCCACTGTATTTTTATAGTCCTCTCGCCACGATTTTGGTATCCTATACAAAATACTCCAGTGATGTGAATTAGTTGCGTTTGTCGATCCGTCCGTCTGTTGACAGGTATGAGTGCAAAAACTGTCCGAGATGTGGTTTCTTGCATTCGATTGAGCGTTCCATGAATAGGTCCCATTCATATCCTCCGTTAATCTTATATCCAAATCAGAAGTAAAACCATTTCCCTTTTGAGCGTTTATCACCGTAGAACGAAAACGGTAAGAGATAGTGAGAACAGTGGCGTATTTACGATTTTGTTTCGGGGGGGGGCTTTGCTAACTTTCGGGTGGGCTTTGCCTGAAAATGTGAAAATTCTGCAAGATATTTCATATACTTTACTATAGTAGGTAAGATTTCGGGGGGGGGGGGCTTAAGCCCGGAAATCTCCTAAATACGCCACGAGTGAGAATCAGTATTTTGCAAACGATTTGGCGTCTCAATTCAACGCACGTATCCGAACCACTCTATTAAAGCCGAAAGTGGTTTAAATTTACGATTACTTCCGGTTTCAATACTGACTTCCACAGAGCAATAACAGTAAGAGATATCAAGATGCTGTTTATTGCAATCCATTCAGAGTCCCAAGAATAGATTCCATCTTCTGCCTTAGCCTTCTATTCAAACCTGAAATGGCTCAAACGAGCACCCCAAATCGAATGCAGAAAATCGCCGGTAGCTATCTATTAGCATTTTCGTTGTACGATATGACGATGTGTTGAAACGGGAAATTATTAGTTTGAACCACTTCTGGTTTGAATAGAGGGTTAACGAAGAAAATTAAACCTATGAAAAAAAACCATCTCAATATCTCTTACCGTTTCTTTGCTCTATGGAAATCAGTATTGAAACTGGAAGAAATTAGTAAATTTGAAGCGCTTCTGATTTTGGTAGAGTGTTGCAGATAGCCTTTTGTATTGCCTTCGACACTAAATCGTTAAAAAAAGAAAACTTCTAGCTATCTGTTGCCGTTTTCGTTCATTTGTGATAAAAGTTGAAACCGGAAATTACTCATTTGAACCACTTCAGGTTTGAATAGAAGGCTAACGGAGGAGATGGAATCTATTCTTGGGACTCTGAATGGATTGCAATAAACAGCATCTTGATATCTCTTCCTGTTATTGCTCTGTGGAAGTCAGTATTGAAACCGGAAGTAATCGTACATTTAAACCCCTTTCGGCTTTAATAGAGTGGTTCGGATACGTACCTTGAATTGAGACGCCAAATCGTTTGCAAAATACTGATTCTCGCTATCTTTTACCGTTTTCATTCTACGGCGATAAACGCTCAAAACGGAAATGGTTAATTTGAATTATTTCTGATTTGAATATAAGATTAACGGGGCATATGGAAACCATTCATGAAACGCTGACTCGATTACAAGAAACCACATCTCGATATCTCTTACCGTTTTTGCTCTGATACCTGTCGACAGATGGATGGACGGACAGTCGGAAAAAACAGTTCTATAAGACTTCTGACGCTTACGCATAGTATACTTTGAAAGTCTAATAATACGCTATGGTTGCATGTTGTTATTGGGTTACATTTAATACTGTCAATAAGTGAATTAAGAAAATGAGAAGAAAATTACTTGTACATGAGAAGAAAATTATATTCTGTAGTACATGCTCATATAAACATATTCCCCAGCGATTCTCCTGTGTCTTACAGAGGGGACTTTCCCCAATAATTCGAATGCTGAGTGAAGTATATCGATATTAACCTGTATTTATATTTACAACCAATGTATTTACTGAAGATTGCATACAATTATCACACGATCTGTAAGTAATCTAAATTTGTGTAACCTCTCTGTAACGGTCATCTTTCATGTCCCACCGGTATCCGTTATTCATAGGTTTCACTGTATTATGTAAAAGAGCAAATGTGTATGTTGAAATATAAATCACGTTTAAGTTAATCAGTGGCAAAATTTTTAACTGATGGTAATTTGTTTCGTTGAATTCTGTTTGTCTCTTTTATTTTCTTTCTTCGTTCATGTTCGTGTTTGTAATCTAATTCTTATTAGCGTTGATTTCTGGAAGCTGTGAATCGGAAACTACTTTTGAGATTTGATACTCCATGGATAATGTGTCTGGGAGATGTCAAGGAAAATTGCTTAGCAACTGGAAAGTCGATATTTGAGTTTACACAAATGTTATACTAGCGACAAGTAGGAGGTTTGTGGTAGCCTACAAGATGCTTCTAACGTTTCCTTCCTTTAATGCAGTGGCTTTCTTCATCTCAGCGATAATGTGTCTGTGCTCTAAGCGTCAGAAGGTAAACAAAATATCCTGCCACAACTCAATGTCAAGAGGAAATTCGGAAGCTCCTCGGAAAGGAAGTTCGTCGGTGCTTCTTCAAAAGTCTAGTGATTGTGATGTGCATTTTGGACATAAGTACTATACCTGGTGTGGATGGAGAGGAACTTCACTTCTCATACACACAAGTAGAAGTGCTTGACAACACTTAGGTGTCACAACCAACCGCGATTAAATGTCTGTATGAGTGAGATGCTTTAACTAAGACATTTACGCAGAGTTTTGAAGAGGTGTTATCAGGTCTCTTTCATTACTTCTTGCTACCAGATGGAGCTTCTATGCTATTAATCATCAGCATAGTACTCTTCAAACAGATTGTCTTCTGAAAAGTTTGATAGGGTATGTCCAATTTGGCATGTCGGTTAATGCCCAATGAAGTGGTAGAAAACTTTGTCAGTCAGAATTAAAAAAAAAAAAAACGCAGTAAAGGTAAACATAAATGCCTTTCGTGTTGTAACAAAGAGGTCAAGTGTTCGATCCTGTTGGTCATATTAATTGAAGTTGAGTTGAGTTGATTTTGAGTTTAACGTCCTTTCAGCAGCGAGGCTATATGAGACGGGACCTACTGATTAACGTGGAATCCGAACCACGTGAGCTCCCGCCGGGATTCGAACCCAGATCTCTCGCGCCAAAGGTGCGTAGCTAACCGCTTAGCCACGGATGAGCTCATATTAATTGAAGCTTTTGTGATTTTTGACACTACTAGGCCGTCTCTGTGCGAGTATTTGACATTAGATTGATTGAAATTTTGGAGGTTAAAACAAATACAATATTTAAATTTTACAATATTTTATTAGCGCAATGGTTCCAATCACTTTTGACTCACGACACACTTTACTTAACGGCCCACGACGTCGCGACACACCTTTTGGTATTTTATTAATAATAAAAATAAATTATAATAGTGTAAGACTAGCGTTGTCCACAAGACAAGATTTAGAGCTTTTTCGTCTCGGAAAGGTGTCTTAAAGGTGTAGTCTCATCTCGAAAAGATGTCTTAAAGGTGTAGTCTCGTCTCGAAAAGTATATGTTTCTATTGGAAGAACTCTGTCTTGTCTTGTATCTCGACACAAAAATATTCAGTTTTGTGTCGTCTGGTGGGGAACACTATGTAAGACTCTAAGTTTCTATAAAGTAGTAACTCTATGTAGTACTGAGCATTGATACTGCTGGAAGGGTTGACTAGTATAGTCTGGCTCAGACTTGATTTCAATTAATTAAGTGCTTTAGGACTTTTAAATTCTAAAGTTTCATGATACATTCTATGGGACTGTGCGACACAACGCTTGGGAACGAGAAAATTTTGTTCACAGTTCGTCATATACTAATTGATAGATTTCATTAAGCTGAACAAAATGGTGTGGGTGAGTGTAAATCCAGATGCGTAATTTTTGAGAAAATCTCCAAACTTTTTATTTATTTTTTTATTTATTTGAAAATCTAAAAATTGGTGTTGCACAGTGACAACGACATATGAATATTGTAACTAGAGCCAGGATTTCTATGCATAAACAAACTCCGAGATATGCATGCAAATATGCACAAAAAATATATAAAATATGCACTAATATATGCAATAAAATTTTAACATATGCACTGAAATATAAGTACTACGAAAATAAAATTCCCTAATAAAATAATAAAATTTCTTTCAATACCCTAATGACCTCTGATGCAATGAACTATGAATGTCTTCCTTATGTTTTCTTCTGTTAACCCAATGCGTTTACCAATGACAAACGTTTTAAAGACCGAAAAGTTTATTTTTGCACCAGCAGAAGTTACTAGTGCGTGTAAAAAACACCAAATGTTTTCTTGTGTAAGGTCCTCTTCGAATTCCATGTTTTCACCATTAAGTACAATGTTACAGATTGTTTTGTACCTGAGATTTTTTTGTCTAAAACTTGACAAAGTTTATCTGACTCTATTTTCGCCTCACTATTTTGCTAAAATATGCATGTACAACAAACTCTTCTTTTTTTCTTAATATTCATATTTGCGTTTACAAAGTGATTTAGTCCACTTTAAATATAACCTACTTTCTTGTTATATACTCTGAAATATACTAGTATGCAGCAATAAAATTCGGAAATATGTAGTACCCCGCAAAATTTGCGAAATATGCATGCACATCGAAATTCACTCAAAATATGCACTTAGGCCCTATATGCGCTAACATATGCATCTCAAACGAATCCTTATAAATACGTCGAAAAGAAAAAAATAATTTCCATACGTTTTTGTATGTTAAGATAAACATGCATTTTGCATATAAATCTGGGCTGTAATTATAACGTATTCAGATAAAGCTTATACTAAAGTATACATTAATTATGTTTTTCATTATGATACTAGCAAGATGACAGTACATGGTATGGCTAATGAGATTTATAATTAATACTTAAACTTTAATTTTTAACTAAAATACTGTCCAAAGGTGGGACATACAATATACATCAATCGATATATGGCATCGGAGGGTCGGATCCAGGATTTTCTGAGGGGGTGCACCAATAACTACCAAAATAACCAATCATACTGACACTCTTCAAAGTGACATGTAACAATACTTTTTACCCCTGATCCCCTGACAACGCTGATGCATAGAACGGAGAACAGTATTTTAAGGAAGGTCACAAGTGGTATTCAGAAAAAAAATGTTTTCTCTTCCTGACTTCTGTTTTCTTTCCTACTTGACAAACGTTATATTATTTTGGTTGGTGAATCCTTTTCATTCAACCTTCAGAAAATTGGACTTAAAACTATTGCTTCTGCAAAGCTCTGCTTTCTTTTAAGCCACAAACGTAAAACTTGATGGCAGAAAGTTTCCGAAAATGTTGCTATTTTTACTGCTAGCTTCTCATTTTAGATAGTAGAGCTCTTTTGTGGCTAAGCGGTTAGCGTACGTGCCTTTGGCGTGGGAGACCCGGGTTCGATTCCCGGCGGGAGCTCTTGTGGTTCGGGTTCCACGTTAATCTGTAGGTGCCATCTCATCTGCTGAAAGGGACATTAAATCAATCAACTCGAACTCGAAACTCATTTTAGATAGTGTATATTTACAATGGAGGAGGTGCACCCCCTAAATCCGGACCCTTATATATATATACATATATATATATATATATATATATATATATATATATATATATATATATATATATGTGTGTGTGTGTGTGTGTGTGTGTGTGTGTGTGTGTTGTTTGTCTTCTCATAACAGTACCTCCTACTTCTAACAGTGACTAATATATACCTAACAATGACGCACATATTCCTAACAGTGACAGTGCTTCTAAGAGAGACACATATCCACTAATTATAATTTCGTGAAGTAAAATTGTTGGTAATATAATTTACTTCAAAAATAGTCTGATATATTCCTCCCAAGAAGTCTTTTCCGTGTAATGTCGAGGTCGAAAGTCTGTTAGGCTTTGGTTAGAATGTTGAATACTGAAATTAGAACTAACTCAGAGAGAGAGAGAGAATATTTTTAATTAGCCTACGCTCCTACTGAATTTGGGCTATATCACACACAATAGATAATCATATAGTCAAGAAAACGTTGACCTGTAGTTATAAGTAGAGTGAAAAATCGGTTAAAATTCTGAAATTGGGAGGCTCTGAATAATGTACTAAATTGTTTTATAAAGTTCCTCTTATGTCAGCGTGCTATTAACACTATAATTTATGTATCAAACGAAAGTGATTTCAAAGATTCGTGCATATCTTTCTTGCAAAGAAGTTTCTTTGATTTGACATTTTTTTCTCTATAAATCTGGTTATGTTTCTTCTTGGATCCTATTATCATTATGGGGTTATACATTGCCTGACTATTTCCATGACTTTCTAATCAATGATTATCTCAATTATCTCCTTGTATTTTGTCCCTATTGAGCTTTGGAATTATTATTGTCTAGTTTGAGCTTCTCTAACATTTCGGATATCATAATCTTAGCTCTTTCCGCCAGGATATTAAATTCCTTGCAACTTGTGTCTTTTCTTTAGAGTTAATAAAGTCCCCGATACAGATGCTTATGAAGATATTATAAACTGTAAATAATTAAAAATAGTGTGTAAGGTCTTGTAAGTTGGCTAGGAGATACCATTCCAGCATTTATTTGGTAGAATTGAGGAAGAATTGTAAGAAGACCAAGTCAGGATGTCAGCCGCTAAGTTCTAACGCCGGGACCTCCCGAGTACACTAACTGCTCAAGTATACCCTATGTTTTTTTTTTTTTAAAAAAAAAAACTTTTTGAATATATTGTAAGCTACTAATATATCGTTACCACCATAGATATGAATTTGACGAATAGACAAAATTAAAGCATAACTTTCTAGTTGATAGTTTAAAAACAAATAAAGTGATTATGTTTTAAAGGAATCTTTTAGTTTTATTTTTGATCATTCAATTACAAATACACATTTTATTTTATTTTTTAATAAATGTCATAACGTGATTATCAAAACAGTACCCACAAACTCTCTGAAACATTACAAACGATTGTATTTTCACTAAGAGGTGAGACGTGAGCTTAAATGATCATAAAATAAAAGATTTAAGTACCAAGTTATGTTTATCCTACAAAAATGTTCAATGTGTCTACAATTGTTCAAATGGTTCACTTTGTCCCGTAATTTAGTTCGGCCGATACTTGACTCAGGATCGTGGTCATATTTCGGCACATTGCCAAGCATTCATACTCTTTCCAACATAGTCACCCAACTTAAAACTTGTAGGACATCTTTTTGTGTTCTTACCTGAAGGATGAAATATGTGTATCTACATTACCACAATTTTCTAGAATTTGCAACACCATCACGGCTACCATAGTGAAAACTGGACTGCAGGATACATGTGCCTATCCGGTCGATGCTAGACACATTGGACTTGGTATTACGAAGCTAATTTGTGGAAACATAATTCGGAAGTGCATTTTTTATTTTACAATAATAAAATCGTGTGTGTCTCTCCGTGAAAATACTGTCAATCATAACGTTTCGTGGACTTTATGAACAATAAATTCTAGAAATTTTCTACGATTGATCTATCCTCTGATTTTTCTTTTGAGCAATGACACTTCCAGCCTGAATAAGTTCCAGATTCTTCTTCAGATGGATTTTACAAACGAGTTCAGGGAAATCAAGATTCCATATATTTCAATTTAAAGTAACAAAGAAAAAGTATTATCAGGAGTGGACTTCACCTGGAACGTCAGCTTTAAAACAAGATGAGAAACTATATTTATTAATATCTGTAAAATTAGTTTAAAACTTCCTTTCCTCTCAATCCCATTTTCACAAACGTAAAAAAAATAATGGTGGTTTTGTCTTATTCATAAAACCGCTGAGTTATTGGTTCATCAAGAATTTTCATTCGGTATAGTCTTAGTGCGTATTATTTACTTACATCTATTCACTTTTCATGGGAAAATATTCTCCTCGAACACTCTTTTGACACCTGAGGTTCTGAACGCTATGCTTTCTATATAATACATAATACTACCTTCTTTTGTTGCTATATTACTGTAAGGAATTGTTTTTATAAATTCAGACATTTAAGAGCCAATAAAATCACGAAGTACTTGAAGCATATCATTGTATAACAAAATTATAAAGATCAAGCGATGAAATTCTGAGCGCTGCGTGTGGATTTGCGCACGATGGACCTTCAACCGTGTCATTTTTATTTCGACGAAGGAACAAAGAACTAGCATTTGTTACTTAGAAAATTCTCTTCCTCTTCGCCTTTTGCGTATTTTTTGGTCGTGATGGAGTTTTGGCCATTTTAATAAAACGAAAATAGTTTTGCGAAACCATTTGGAGAAAAGTCATGCTCTTTCTTCATACAGGTAGGCAACAATAATAGGCATCACTGAACCTTAATTAAACACCATAGGCATCATGCAGGTAACGCACAGTATGCTCTGAAAGTGAAAGTGCTGTATGTATACGTGAAGTGGAGGAGGACTTATACAGATGTTGGTTCATAAGGAATTTACTTTCAAACTGACGTTTACAGTGAAAGGAAATGTCTACATATCATATGATGTATTGAATAATGACGTGGGAGACGTAACCTTGGAATTTCATATACAAAACGCTACAAATTCCTTTC
This sequence comes from Thermobia domestica, assembly GCF_964235325.1. NCBI lineage: Eukaryota > Metazoa > Arthropoda > Insecta > Zygentoma > Lepismatidae > Thermobia > Thermobia domestica. The sequence goes on along the minus strand of NC_137466.1, from coordinate 100,482,634 downwards.
TTCTCTCTCTCTCTCTTTCTTTCTGTTTTGGATTAGCAAAAAAATCTCTGGACAAACACTAGATTCTTGTTCCTACAGGGTGTCTACTATTTCAGACAAATAAAATATCATGACTTTTGCAGGTTTTCCAGTCTAAAACAGAAAATTCTCCAGACTATATTTTAGTGAAGTTAACCGCTATTCTCTATACACTTCTAGTTTCATAACATCTGATCTCTTAGTTGCGACAACTGTTATAAAAATACGAATAACGCTAAAATAGATATGTATTTATTCCTGGCAAGAATAGTATTGTTAAATACAATGTATTTATATTATAAATTAGAGTTAACCATACATAGTTAAGCTCTCATTTATCAATACACTAAAATTAACAAGATCAGAATAAGTGTTATTTGAACTTTATTAGGGGTTACTGATTGCAATAGCCTAGCTACACCCCTGGACATGAGGATCATTTTCTAACGTGGAGATTAAAAACCACGAGCTCCAGACGTAAGGGTTGCGAACTCCTTTCAGAAGTCCTCCTTGTATGATGATTTCTGGGTAGCGAAATGTTGTTTTCCAAACTTTGTGCAGATAAAATGTAAGAGCAATGAGATAAATCTAACTTTATCAAAAATTTCCAGAATATACAGAAAACTCACTGATTTTTCCCTGACTTTTCTAGGTTTTCCAAGTTATTCAGGCTAGTAGACACCCTGTCCTACCTGAAACAACTATTATGAAAAAGGTTTAAAAGGTATTTCCTTTTATTCAGACACAATAAATACTCCCATAAGACAGTTTTTAGGGGGAGAATGTTTACATTACAAGTTGACGTTTCGAAATAATTTATTTTGTAATTTTCTCTAGATATTCAAATATTACGCTTGAAAAAAAATGTCTGAATACAACATGTTAAGGGAATCCTTGGAGCAAAATCATTAAGAAGGAGTAGGAGTGGATTTAACATTGGCCATAGACATTTTTTTTATGTATATCGGGGATTTATAGATATATTTTTTTTAAAAAAGCACATTTCAATGTAGTTAATAGAAATGTTAGTGTAGCTGTACCGATAGTAGCTTAATGGGCATATTAAAGTAGTAGTTCATTATATTAATAATCGAAAATTCCAAAACGAAATTTATAATTTACATAATAAATTAAAACTTCGATATGCTCATAAAGTTTTCATGGGCGCAATTGCATTAACGTATATGCTGTTTACGTTGAACGATTGTGCCTTACAATATTAAAAAAAAATCGTAGATTTGAAATATACAATAAAAAGTATTTATAGCCTATGTTAGATCGAAGCTCTTAATTTATACTAGCTCTTGTTTCCTTTTAAAGGTTGGTATCAATATTTGATATGGGAAATATCACAAAGCATAAGTAATAGGTTTTATTCGTTTGTTTTCAATTTAATTTTTCAAAAGCAGAGTTATGTAAAATGTCAGGCTACAGCTTATCATGGGAATCAAACGTTTCCTCACTGAGGAACAAACCCGAGTTCTCTATACCAAAGACCCGAATTATAACCACTGATTCACGAGTGAGATCCTAAATGTGTAATTGTAATTTTTATTGAAGCACTGAGTGCAGTGAACGCATTAACACACACTTAAGACACAACGTCCACGGAGGCAAAATACACAAAAATGAAATCCACTGAAAGATTTTCGTTGTTACATGGTTAAAAAGTAGCGCCCACTTCCGGGACATAACACGACCAGGTAGTCACGTTTACAAGCCGTGGTGAAAACAAATGACTTGTATATCTCTCCTAATTTGGCTGAGTCAGTTGGAGTCATGCATTCTTTATCACCTGCAGGCCTTGGAATGTCTTAATCAATATGTAGATCTAGTACACGCTATTTCCAATACGAAACAGATTAAGACTCGGACCGGATTGAACAACGTGCAATGCAAAAGCGAAATTCAAAATTGCACAACAATACGCCTTCAACCACCTCCAATAAAAACAAAGCGCCTTTTTAGTTTTGTATTTAGTATGGAAGGAGATTTGTTTTAAATAAATTAATCTAGAATGTCAAATAACATATCGTGAATGGCTCGAGGCTCACTCATTGTGGAGATTAGTATCAAATATACAAATGTATCCTTCACTTTATTATTGCGTTCAACTACGTAAAATCGAGACGTCATTCTCTGCAACTTTCTTATGTGTGTGTGTGTATGTATATGGCTGTGTAATCGTTGCTTTGTCAACAAGGGTTTTTGTATGTAAATTTCTGTGACTTATTTATGTATAAGTAAGGAAACACTATCAGATCTTCTATATAGGGATATTTTCTTCCTGATAAGATCGTTAGGCGTAATGGAAATTAGGCCAAATGGGAATTGGCATATCACCTAAAATGGCGGATGTGATTATTATCTGTGATTGACAGCTAATAAACTGCTAGGCAAAATGGGAATTAGGCCAAATGACGAGTAAATCTTAAGTATACGGGAGCTTCCAGTTTCACTCCTCGTATATGAGTGTGTATATGTGTGTATGTGGTAATTGATTTCTCGGTAAGTACTTGCTGAATCTGAACCAAATTTAGTGGTCAAGTAGCCCATTGTATAAAGAGTAAAGACCGCTATATTTTGTAGACGAGCTCGGCCAGGGACAGACTCAGCTCAGCAACAGAGGCTATGTTCCATAGCTTTGTACGCCGAGAGCTTTTGGGTTCGGTTCATCTCGACTTATTATTATTATTATTATTATTATTATTATTATTATTATTATTACTATTATTAGAGACCGGATGTTTAGGTATTAAAAAACCTAGAAAATAGCCAGGCAGATAGGCACTTAAAATTTAAAAAATAGGCAGTAAAGTAGGCACTAAAATGTAACTTGAAATAATGAAGACAAATACTCAATACAATTAAAAAATAAATTCAAGTCATAGATAATGTTTAAAGAATATAGAAACATGGCTGCTTGTTAATTTCTTCTACTATATATATAAAAACGAAGCTTGACATGTATTCTATGTATGTTTGGTAATACATTCTCTACAGCACTTTATCACTACACGTAACAATCCAAATTTTACACACTTTATCAGTGTATACACCAGTCCAAACTTTTACAGCACTTTATCCGTACACATAGTAGTCCAAAGTTTTACGGTATCTTATTACTACAAACAACACTTATATTTCTCGGAAGAGGCAGAATTTTTTCTTGAAGTATTAAATTATGTACTTTCTCCAATAAAGTCTTATTTTGAAGAAAATGCATAGAAGAGGCAATATTAGGCACTAAAATAATTATTTAGGCAAGAATGGGTGAAGTAGGCAAAATAGACAAAATAAAATTGGCTTAAATTGAAACTATAATTTCCCATATAAATTTTAAAACGTTATTTTTGATCATATCTTTAATATTAAAGAATAGGTATTTTGCCTAACATCCGGTCTATTACTATTATTATTATTATTATTATTATTATTATTATTATTATTATTATTATTATTATTATTATTATGGTAAAATGTGACTAGGTCCAAACCCCAATTTTGACGCCTAATAATTTGGGAACCCAATGTCTGCATATGAAAACATTTTGCATGCATACCAAGCAAATTAAGATCTACCTACATGCTAAAATTGGTCAAGGTCGAGTGAGTTCCCAGAACCCGTACGATTTAAACTGTTTTTTTTTAATGATTAATTTAAATGTATTTAGCGAAGCCAAAAGAAGAATGAAAAGTACTTTGATTTTGCTAGTTTCCATATATATGTGTATACGTACATATGTATATTTTCTGTCAAGAATCTTGAAAAATGACTTGAGACTGTAATACAATTTTAAGGAGAAAAGTAGGAAATAAATGTTATTCACTTGTACTATTGACTAAATAATCAATTTGTTTTCTTACCAAATGTGTAAGATAATGCCAATTCGTTACGAAGCCTGAAACAAATTTGTAACCTATAAAATATAGATTTCATTCATATCATTTTTGTATCTGACTTGCTGCACTTCATATTGTAAATGAAATGAAATGAAATCTTTCAATTTAAAGTGCTCTTTAGACTAAGGGAGACGATGATTAAAGCAAGTGAATGATAGTGAAATAATTGGTGGAATGACAAAATAAAGTGAGATGAAACGAAAGTACCCCGAGAGAACCCACCGAAACGATGTTGACCACTACAAGCTTACTTGGCCAGGGATTCCACGCTCTACCACTGAGCCACCGTACTCTCTATCACTTAGACAAGGAATAATTCAGAAATAGTTTATAGATACACAGAAAACGAACAAAATAATGATAATGGATTTATGAGCATGAGACCAATATCTACCTTCGTTTCGATATTCTAATTATATTAATTATTTCTTAACCATTTTTGTTAAGCTATTGGCATAACAACCATGAACATAGTCTATGACAATTTACTTTAGCCTAAAATTTAGTCTGTTTGTGAGCTAAATAAGTTATACACCTTGAAAGCTACGCGCAAAAGAGGGTAGGCGAGAAAAAATACATGAAATTTTTCTACCCCTGTACTGTGGTAGTTTTCGAATTTTACGTTCCTCAGAACTAATATTCTCGTTTTATTGCTCCCTAAGAAGTAATTAACCTAGCTTTGTAACACAAAATGTCACCTAAAATCTACATGTAATTAGTTGTATTTAAATATCTGAAGAGAATATTTGTCGAAAAGAGCGCTTTCTCTTGAATATAAGCTTTCTCCTTTCAATGTCAATCCAGAGCTAAGACGCTTTTGGTGAGACACCATTGCGTGCGTATGAATTCATCATTCATCACCATTTTTCATTCTTCTTTTATATTCTAAGACTGACGATCAACGTCCGGGTGTTACGTGGAGGTATTCTGCGTTGGCACATAACCATTAGAAAAGGAAGAAAGATCACGGACGACATGGTTCTTGTCACCAAATAGCTTTTATCCTAAAGTAGCATGACATCAGAGTTAAGGACATACTTGTGTATGTTATCAGCTTTAAGTAGTGGGATTATGGGAAGGCTGAGAATATGGTAATTACATATTTAAGCAGGAAATATAATATAGCTTCCTTTTAAGATAACGCGCTTTGATGCCATATCAAATTATTAATGTAAAAAATGATAACTTAGAGAAACACTACGACATCATGAATAAGGTAAGTAGACAACCTACTTCAAATACACGTGCTTCACTGCCTCCGAGATTCCTCAGTGGAATGCATATCGTTTTATTACATTTTTCAGATAAATTTAATACTTTTTTCAATTGGATCCATGTGTGTAAAACATTGATATGTTTATTGGTAAAGGAACACGAACAACAGTACATACTTTCTGCTACCCAACACCGTACATTGCTACAAATTTTTACAGCACAGAAAAAGCATACAATTTTTTTTTCAACAAAATAAGAACTGTCAATTGTTATTGGCAACGAACAATTTACTTTTAACGCCATAAAAATGAGCTTTTCCTGATTTTCTCGAAAACTACACATGAGAATTTATTCTCAAGGATGTTATTTTGTTCACCTCGATAAGCTCTATCGACTGATATATGTCTTATTTTTCGACAATCTTTTAGTACAGAAATAAAAAGTCAATATCTAATGATAATTTTAGACTATAAATAAAAAGTCAATATCTAATGATAATTTTAGACTATATCTCATAAACTGTGCTATGCATTGTCTTCCTGCTAGCATCATAATGAAGAGCTTAATGAAGATTTATTTCAGTATCAGTTTCACCTCAATAACTGGTATGATTCTCGTACAATATCAATTTTTTTAAGTTTATAAACAAATTATTTTTTTTTCACTTTTCCCGAGAACTACGCATGAGGTTTTACACTCACTCATGTCAAGTTATTAATCGATTGGTTTGTCGTTAACGCTAATACATAGTATTGTATTTTTTTTAATGTTGTTAAGCAAAACCGTAGATATATTGAAAATAATGAAAGTAACTACTTGTTATTACTGACATAATATGTTCTGATTACTATAATTACCACATTCAATAATTGTATAATTTTCCTATCTCGTATCTTATGTATTGCCTACTGTTGCTCAGGAGACAAGAAGTACCCTCTTAAATTGGAAATTTCTCGAGTCCTCGTGGATAGCCCTACTTCATCCAAGATTTTGATTTCAAGCACTGTTTTATGTTACGTGATTCATAATATAAGAACTATAAATTGATAAAGTGATGGATATGAACATAACAAAGAACATTTATTAATGTTTAAAGATACAAAATTCATTACATAATATATATGTCAATAACAAGATATGGTTTAAGTGTTTTCATATACCTTCGTAGACCTCTTGTGATGCGAAAGGATCGTAATAACATCTAATTAAATTAAATAAATTAGATGTTATCACTATCCTTATTTCTCGACTCGCCTCGTCTCATGGGTGATAATAGTAGTATCAAATTATTTCATGCACAATCATTACATCTAATATTCCAGTACCTTGAGGAGTCATCTTTGTATCAAATATAACATAATTCCGTAATGTTTATCATAATATCATGTTATTTACGAATCATAAACTTTAACTACGAATTCGTAAATCCCCATTTTAAGCCATAAAAACCAATAAATGAAATATCATTTTCATATATTTAACAACTACCTGGCACTGAAGTGCAAGTCATTACTCTCTAACTATAATTACCTCTAACTTAATATGTAAGATCCCAAAAGTAAATACTTTGCGAAGTTTAACGTCATAAATATCACGTAGGTTCGAAACTTTGAACAGAATTCTGCTTAACTCGAAGAAACACAAGTTAGAAATATGGAATGGAAAGACGTGCAGCCTGAATATTTTTCTATTCCATTGTTTATGATAATGATTCCTTAAAAATATAAAATCTTTTTGTGTAGTGTAAAACTATTTCATTTACATTTCGATACTCGGTTTTACAAGAAGAAAGTTATGTAACGCACAATATGTACTGTCCGAATGTAGTGAAGTAAGGACAGGTTTCTGAATTCGTACACTCGTTGCTCCAGGTACAGTATTAATGTATTTTAATTAACGTACTTTTGAAACATACGTATCTTTTGAGTTGTTCGTCTATTTTTTTTCTTTCTTTCTTGAAAATATTGCTGTGTCATTCCAAGTTGGTGCTCTGGTCAAAGGTGTCTTAGAATATATGTTAGATATAAATCGTTCACAGAAAAATATTTAAACACACTTATACAAAACAACCATGAAAGAATAAATGTAATTTCACTCATTCTTCATCTGGTGACTGCATTTTGCATACTTCGTATGGCTAAAAAATTATTTTATACGCTTTCAGACAAGTTGTGTTCGTGGGTTTTCTCAGGGTACTCCCATTTCTTCCCACATTCTAATTCCACAAATTCTTGCATCATCATTCACTTGTTTTTATCATCCGTCTCCCTTAGCCTAAAATCATGATCGTAGGACGTTAAAACTGAAAGATTCAATTTCATTTACTATCAGACAAAGAATACTCTCACGCACTGATGTAATGCTAAAATTTTTGGTTGGTATGCGCTAAGTTATTTTCATTAATATACAGAGTCGTCCCAAAATAGGTATGCAGTTGTAGTATTGCCATAACTTCTCGTTTGTAACTTCTTTTCTCTTTATCTTCTCGGATATCTTCGATATTTGTGTCGTAATATGTGTTTCAGCCAGGTTTGAAGAACACTGAAATGTTGAATGAGGTCATTTCGAACACTTGCGCGCCTGAAAGTTGTAATTAAAATTTAGATGCCACTGTATACCTACTTTTGGGCCACCCTGTAGTGGATACTCACCTTCGTGTACGCTCGTTCTTTCATAAATTTAAGATGAGTATACGCTAGACTATAAAAATATTAGAAGAGTATACGCCTCATTATATCCTTGGTTTCACGGTTTTTTATACTCTATTTGAAAATGTGAACAATTCTAAACGCTGAGAATCATGTAGACCCGCATGGTATTATAGATTAACGTGTTGCGAACAACTCAAGGACACTTATGTGCTTCATAAAGATTAGTTTATAGCCCTACTCATTAACTTGCCAATAAATTGAAAATAAAAAGATTTTTTTTAGTTTAACGTCCCATGTTTATGATCTTTAGGCTAGTATAGAAGGATGATTAATAAGGGTGAATAATCGTCAAATTAATTTTTTGTACTTCCCACCGAGAATCGAACCTAACACCAAAGGCGCCTGCACTAGCCATTAACTAATAATTGCAAGTCAAAATGTATTGAACTATGTTGGTTTAATCAACTTAGATTTATAAAGTTTGGCTATATTGTGCAGTTCCTGTATATATTGTATTGTTGTCACTAACTATGATGTTACAATATGGAAATTTCTATTTTAAATAAAATTACAATTTCAAGAAAGCTTGAACTTTCATTTTATTGTAATAATATTTGCACAATTTGCTTTAGTCCCTCACTTCTAGTGTTACACAGTGGTAGCACTCCAAAACTAGGTAGCCGAAAACAGTACTTCTTTCAGAAATAATGTTCCGAAGGGGCACAATTGGTATCCTAGGGGGCACTACTGACACTATTCTATTATTATACTATAAACGTATTATTTTGTTCTACTCCGGGGGACACTCTCAGATCTCTGGGGGGCAGTGCGCCCCCCCAAAAAAACTGGTTTGAAAGAAACACTGGCCGAAAAGGCTCCAGTCTGTACATATACCACTTTTAATTTCTTCAGTAACAGACGAAACGGTAGATTTTAAACGGAGAATTACATGGAAATTCCGCTATTAACATGCTTTTCATTGTCTCGGCGATTTTTTCTCTTTTTTTCGTTCATCTTACTGCATTTTCAACAGTTCCTGCCCATATATATTCAAGTGTTGGAATACGTCGAGTTTTGACTACAACAGCTCCAGTTTGAAGGCTACTATCCTGGTGTAACGGCAGTTTATATTTTGTTCCGGTTTTCAATCGTATCCTTTTTCTGTGCGCCCTATCCTCTTAGCAGTATTCTCAATGTATAGTACACTTGAATATTAGTAGAACATGCTATATCACCGCATACAGTTCATATACAATCTTTGGACCTGAGATAGTAACATATATTGTTAGTCCTTAGCATCATTAATAACATTCAACAAGAATGAAGTAAATATTGCTCTTGTGCTTCCTCTAGAATGAGTGAAGATAAATCTCCCACCAATGCGTCCCGATTTGGAATAGAAGAATGTGGTAACTCTATATGAACAAAATCACACATCACCATATGTAGACTATACAATGATGCATAGAGAGATGTGTGTTAGAAATCACCCACAAAGATAGGAAAAGAAATACGTGAATCGGAAAGATGACAGGAGTGGTAGATATTGTCATGACAATAAATGCATTAAAGTGGCAGTGGACTGAACGTATTGCAAGAAAAAATTATGATCGATGAAAAATAGTAATTCTTAGTTGAATACTAAAAGGTAAGAGAGAATCTAGGAAACGTCCTTATACAAGATGGTATGACAAAGTCAAGAAGCACTGCGAAATAACCTAGAAAAATTACTCAAGATAGACGGTTGTGAAGAAGAACTGGAGATACAGTACCCTCATCCAGCAGAGGTTTGACAGTCGTTTGACTATAGAATAAAATCTGTCAAATTGGCCCCAACTGCAATTTGGTCACTAGCTTCATTTGGCCATTGGCCACTTGACGATTTATGTCAATTGATCATTTCGTATGAAATCATAGGTGGCTAATTTAGATAGGTTTCACTGGACAATATGTTTAGGGACGTGAAACAAGTTTTGAAAGTCAGGACATTACTAGAGAACTGTGGTATCTGAAAATTACTGACCATATTAAACATATCTGCCTTCGATTATGTTATACAAACCAACCACAGTGTAGGGAAGTATTGTTCTAATTCTTTCTTAATTTGGAATAATAGTTCCAAAATAATTGTAAAACTTGAAAGTGTGAACTAAATGATCGGCTTATTTCTTTTTGTCCCTTCCTCTATCATATTTAAAATACGTGTTCATAAAAGGAGCTTATTACGTGTTTGATGTTTGTTGAAAGTGTATGTACACTTCTAATGCCCCACTTTCGGTGATGCCATTACACATCTTAGATGCTCATTGGTTTTTAATAGTTATTTATTATTAACTTGTATTACATAATCTGAACTTATTTTACATAATAGCTGCTTGCCGATATATTCTAGATCTGCACTCAACGAAACATTCGATTTATTGGCAACAATGACCTTATTTTCTACTCCTAAAAGCAAAATTCTTAAGAAGAAAAAGAAAGAAATACATAATTCGACTTATAACACATAATGTATTGAAATGTAAATTCTAAATATGAGAGTTATTGATATGGGGGGCTAATCCAATAAACCCACTCTGGGTTCTCAAATGCTTGCCCGTCCCTCCGATTTTAAGATTGTTTTGATTCTGACTTCATGCACGTCAAAATTACAAGTGAATATGATGAATTATCTGTATGTATGTTGTTTAGTGTTTGTCCATAGAACATCAACATTGCTCTGGCTCCTGGTTATTGCTCACAAATAGATAGTAGAAAGTTATTGAAAGTTTTGGATTCACATTCATGTCCATATTCACTTATCAACTATTATGTAATTTGTATGTATTACATTGAAGTTTATAAAGAAATGAACGCTTATACATGTTAATTTGAAATCAGGGTTGAGATTGGATATCCCAATTTGTTGATGCTAAGGTTGAGGTATGGTTTCATCGATAAACATAATAAAGAATAATTATAATCAAATATAAATATAATTTAAAATACGAATAATAATAATAATAATAATAATAATAATAATAATAATAATAATAAAAAGAAGAAGAGAAAGATTAATGTCGAAACGTAAATAATGCTACGAGAATGAAATAATAAATAAAATGAAATATTAAGTTATAAAATAAAGTTATAAAGAATAAAGAAATATGCAACTGTCTATTCATCGAACATTCAACATAATTAGTTATAGCTGATTATAATATACAAGTACTAGTGTATTCATTCTTATAGTCTAAATATAAATGCATTACATTGAATTCAAATGCTAACAAATACAAATATGGATAAAAAAAATACAATAACAGGAAGACATAAACCCACTACTACCTATCTCATTATACCTAGCATCAATCTTATAGTACTTAACAACTGAAACTAATAATAGCAACAGACTTGCTTACTTTGGAAATATAAATAAGAAAAGTACTAATCTGAAGACCGAGACACCATAACCTCTGGAATGTCGAACTCCAAGATGAGAGAAAATAATATAAAATGTTGTTGATTATGTACAGATAATTTATTTATGTATGTTATAGTACATTATTTACTAAATTGTTTCTTTTTTCAGTTTTGGATCTAAATGCCAATTAATACCTTATTTACTTTTATGATTATAGTAATTACTTTAACTGCCGTCCTCCACAAGTATCAATTCCTTAAGTAGAATGTTTTCCCACTCTGGATCTGGAAAGCGTTATCTGTTTGTGCTAATTTTTCTGGAGCTGCTCTCCAAATGGCGACCCATATATAGTAGTGTGTAGAAGCAGAAAGATAAATATGGCTGTCTCACACTGAGTCTACTCATCATGATAACTAAGCTTAGTTGCAGAAGAGAAAGCACCCGTAAGCGAGGAGGCTAAATGATAGGCTCACAGTAACTAGAGCACGCCTCTCCATCACACAGACAATGTTTGTGTAACTCGCCGATTGTGTGTGTACTCTTGTCACGACGGTCGTTAATTTACTTCTGAAAACAATGGCCATTCCATTGAAAAAAATAAACGAAGGACATTCTTCTCCCGTTAGCATACCAACAGATAAATATCAATACAGAAAAAAAAGAACTGACCACAATACGACAACTGAACATCCAGATGGATGGTCATTTGTTATTGTCACTAGTCATTTTGTTTCTTTTAATATACATTTTTAAAAAAGTAAATGTCCGTTGCGTGGTTCAAAAGACCCATATTTAAGGCATTCACTTTCAAAAAGGTTTTCAACCATTCTTTCAACATATATTTGTCAGGATGTCAAGTGTTCTTGTTCTAGTGCTTTATATTCGCAGACTTTATTATTATTATTATTATTATTATTATTATTATTATTATTATTATTATTATTATTATTATTATTATTATTATTATTATTATTGTCATTATTATTATTATTATTATTATTATTATTATTATTATTATTATTATTATTATTATTATTATTATTATTATTATTATTATTATAGAAAAGAAAGGGTTTGTATGAACTGATAAAAACAAACTCTTTCTAGAAGATAAAAAATTCTAGTTTGCCAGAAATTATGTTTGAAAAAGTTCTTGCAGTTAACTTTTGAATAAGAGCAACGTAATAAGAATTCATATGTACCTTTTGTATATGAAGTATGAGACGCAAATGTAAATCTATAAACTACGTTTAGATATATTTTAACATTTCCAACATAGGGTGGGCACAGAAGCTCAGTTCTGTTACGAAGAGTCAAAGGTTCAATATCAGGTGATGTGAGCTTCTGATAGACACTGCCGTATCCGTGGGTTTTCTTGGATCTCTTCCCCTCCTCCTCTTGAGCATTGTACAAGTAACTAAGTAAATTATTTTGACATTACGAAAATAAACAATTATCTGAACTCTTTTAAATACGTAAAGAACATTTAAGGGCATTCACTAGAGCGAAATTAAACTGCCGTTAATTTTAGAGTTTTTCTGAAATATCTTCAAATAGTGAACTAGATAATACGATTTTGCGTGTGATACCTTTACCACAATTCACTTATCTGCTTTGGGTATGCTGCTATTTACAGAACCCGCAAAAAACAAAAAACAAAAAAAAAAATGTTAAATCTATCTACAGTTGTAAATCGAAAGCAGATAGATGAGTTGTGATAACGGAATCACATGCAAAATCGTATTGTCTAGTTCACTACGTTTCTGCTTTTCGAATATATTTATTTGTTTTTAAGATATTACAGAAAATCTCTAAAATTAGAGGTAGTTTAATTTCAATTTAGTGAAAAGGATTCACTTGATCGTATAAACCTAAGATATCTTGATCATTCAGCTTCTCGATCACTCTTTTTCAGTAATATTCTCCTTTTCGTGATATAGTACATTAAATAAAAGATCCAATATTTTTATTTCATGCAAAATAAAGAATAAAAGTTTGTAAAGCTGACATAACACTCAAATTTTGACTTTGATTTCAGAAACATTCTTCATTTTCTTTTATGTTTCTGACATTCCACGAAACTGAATTTGAAATCACGCTCACAGTGGAGGAATACAACTACTTCCCTTGAAAACTTTCATCACAACGCGTGTTCTGAGAAGAACGTTTTGTAAGCTCAGATTTCTTGATTGAGTTCTTAATTATTCGAAAACTTCTGTAATAACAACGCTGCTTTGTGTTCATATTTACATACGGCTGAAATTCTAGGAATTTAATTACCAAGAATAATAAAATGAAAATGAATAACAAAGGCAAGCTAAAGATATATTTCTACACAAACGTAGGATTTGTTTCTTTCTCTGTCAAATTTAAAACAAAAATAATTAAATGTTTTGATCTACTAGATATTCAGAAATTTAAGTCGACATGACTCTTATATTACTCTTAAAACAGAGGTTAAACAAAAACTCTTTCAACAACCTATTTGTCGTATATATCGTAAGAAATATTCGTTATTTTTATTATTATTAGAATGTACATTGGTAATTTGGAACTCGTTAACATAGACACTCGTAAACAGAATTGAAATGGTACAAAAATGTTTTATTAGAATACTATGTTTTAAAATAGGACTCGATTATTATTGTAATACGTCAGACTACTAAAGAACATATTTTAAATTGGACCAGTAGCGGATTGGAGAAAATTGCTGGACCCCATATTTATAGGAAAGATATTTGACATCGCTGTTAATTCAATTTTTAAAAATATATGAATCTGAAAGTTCCATTATATGGTACAGCGGGGGACACTTCTAAATGGTACACTTTAGCCGTAAATCTCCATATGGCTGTACCATTTAGAAGTGTCCCCCGCTGTACAAGGGCTAAACTTTTATTTCAACCTATTAACAGGAAACATATTTTAAAATATCAGCTTTTAACAAACTTACTTTAATTATTAATGCAGATTATATTGTTGAGTTTACCTTTTTATTAATTCATTTAATTATTTGTGCGCTTTTTGTTTTGTTTTTTGTTTTCACATTATAATGTTAGTTAATATCACTGAATTGCAAGACAAATTGTTGTACCTTTGCTGTACTTCTTTTATCAGCTGTATTATTAATCGTCACATCCCTGAACGTTCTCATTATGGGACCATCGTTTCATTCCAATAATACTTTGTTTTTGCTTTAAAGCTTATTTATCTACTTTCGTATCTGGGCTTCCTTTTTATTTATTTTTATCTAATTATATACAGGGTGTCCATAAAGTCCGTTGCCACCCCCTGTATCTTCGAAACGACTGCGAATATAACAAAACGCAAAAACACGCCCATCATTATTTTAAGAGACTTAAATTTTGACCTATATAAGGTTCACCCCGGACACTCCCATATAGGGGTACGTGGGGTCAACTTGAAAATTTTAAATGGCAAAGGGATCGAGTAATGTATCGTTGGAAAGGTATCGACAAGAGAAATATTTTCTAGACTGTTTCAAGTTTCTATGTTGACCCCATACAAAATGGCAAGGGTTCACATTTTGTGTGCATGAAGTCCGTTGCCGCTCAGTGTATCTTCGAAACAACTGAGGATATGAGAGAACGCAAAAACACGTCCATCATTATTTTAAGAGGCTTGCATTTTGAGATACAGAAGGTTTACCCCAGACACTCCCATATAGGGGTACGTGAATCAACTTTAAAATTTAAATGGATACGAAATGTGAACCCTGCCATTTTGAATGGGGTCAACATAGGGACCTGAAACTTTCGGCAAAATATTTTTTCTGTTGTCAAGAACTTTCCAACGATATATTAATCCCCTTTGTCATTTAAAATTTTCAAGTTGACTCCACGTACTCCTATACCGGGGTGTCTGTGGTAGACCTTCTTTAGCTCAAATTCAAGCCCGTTTTTGCGCTTTCTCATATTCACAGTCGTTTCGAAGATACAGGGGATGGTAACGGACTTCATGGGCACGAGATATTAACCCCGCCATTTTGGATGGCTTCAACATAGGAAATTGAAACTTTTGGAAAAATATTTCTCTTGTCGAGACCTTTCCAACGATATATTACTCGATTCCCTTTGCTATTTAAAATGTTCAGGTTGACCCCACGTACTCTTATATGGGGGTGTCTGTGGTAGACCTTCTATAGCTCAAAATTCAAGCCCGTTTTTGCGTTTTCTCATGTTTGCAACCGTTTAGAAGATACAGGGGGTAGCAACGGACTTTATGGACACGAAGTGTGAACCCCCGTCATTTTTTTTATAGGGACAACATAGAGACTTGAAACTTTCGGCAAAATATTTCTCTTGTCAAGACCTTTCCAACGATATATTATTCGGCCCCATTTGTCATTTAAAATATTCAAGTTGTCCCCACGTACCCCTATATGGGGGTGTCTGGGGTGTACCTTTTATACCTCAAAATTCAAGCCCCTTAAAGTAATGATGGACGTTTTATGTTTTCTCATATTTGCAGTCGTTTCGAAGATACAGGGGGTGGCAACGGATTTTATGGACATCCTCTATATATATATATGTATGTGTGTGTGTGTGTGTGTGTGTGTGTGTGTGTGTATCCAATAATATGGCTTTAGTTCAATATGTGTGGCCAACACATCAGCTCCTTTGGGATTGGATCTGACTCAGTAAAGAAATGACATGAAATATTTCAGTTTAATGTCCCACGATTATGTCCGTTAGGCTAAGGGAGACGATGATTAATGATAATGGAAGAATTTGTGGAATAAGAAAGTAGGAGGAAATAGGAGTACCCGAGAAAACCCACGGGCACGATGTTGTGCACCAAAAACTTATTTGGCCGGGGATCGAACAAGGGACCCCATGCACCATAGGTAAGTCACTGAGTCTACCACTGAGCCATCGTGCCCCCTCCCCCATCTGACTCAGTAATTCAAGTAGCTCCGCAAAGAGAGGGATAGCACTAACTATTGTGCGGCTACATCAGGAATCGTACGCACGACCCGAAACATGAAAGGCACTAACCATATGTGTACACACGGAAAACAAAGTATCTGACAGTTGACAAATTTCTTTTCCCAATAACTCGAGAACAAATGAATCAATTTGGATCTTTTTGTCGTTATCCTTAGAATAGTTATAATTTGATAACTTGCCAAAATCGGTACTCTAATAGGTTAATTTATTCTTGAATTATTAGGAAAAGAAATTTTGTCAACTGAAGAAAACTTTCTTTCGTGACTGTACATGAAAGCACAACAACAAAGAAAAAGTGTTATATTTATTTTTATTTCAGTTAATACGTCCATTTTTTTTTACATTTTTTTTCTCTGATCGTACTCCAGGTTAACCCTTTAATTGGCAAGCATTGATAGCATTACCATTAAAATATTTAGTTTGTTTTTATAGTTAAATCTTGTCTTCCTGATCAGAACTTCGTAATTTTTAAATATTTTTGTACTTTGGTTACAAAATACAGGATGTTTATTTCAAAGCAACATTGCCATAAAATAGGTCTTATGTATAGCTGCTGAGCAGCATTGCCTTATTATGGTAAAATATCATAAGACTCTCAGTAATTACCATCAGTTTCGTTGAATTTTCCTACAGAGCAAGAAACCACAAATTAAAAAAAAAAAAAAAAACTTTCACGGAACGTAGGAGATAAAGGTTCTACAATACTAAATTTGACTGTCCCCTGTTGACGAAGATTAAAAGTATTTAAAGAAGCGACCCGCAAATCACGTATATGAATATTGTATGAAAGCAATAATGCCAATTAAGTAATCACTGAAGTTATAATTTGTGCGAATAACGCAATAGAATGTAATGTTGGTTGAGAGCAACACTGCCCAATAAAGGGTTAAAGTGAGATCCAGATCATGTTTCTACTGGGATCCAAAGCAAGTGAACAAAAAATTGAAATAGTAGCTACTCAAATTTTAGAAGTTAAGCCCTGCAATTTGGACAGTTGGTTTTTGGTAGTCTTTATATTTTAGTCTTATTAGCTTTGTTAATCTGCAACTCATGCTACGTATTTCTTTAACATTTTAAATTCATATAGAGTATGTATTGAACTATCAAATAGACAATGCATATTCCCCTAATAACAACAATAATGTGTAAGAATTATGTACTGTAATTTTCTTTCCTTTTTTTAAAGTAGAAGATAGTAAATATATATATATATATATATATATATATATATATATATATATATATATATATATATATATATATATATATATATATATATATATATATATATATATATATATATATATATATAAATACTTTCAGAAGATTTGGGAGAACACCTGATCGTACTCACTTGCTGGAGAAAAAAGGTTACGTTTTATAAATTGATATTGTTTTCTTTGATGTCAATTTTTGATTGGAAATGGGTAATCTTCCCCTAAAGAATAGATAATTCTCCCTCTCAAATTTCTTTCCAGTTTTGTTGTCAACATATAATAATGAAAGTCATATTCAAGAAGCGCTGGTTACCCAATTTTCTTCGAAAAGTTGTGTAACTCATTTCATAAGGAAAATGTTATTACGGAAAGAGCCATAACTTCTTTACCTCCTAGGCCAGCGTTTCCCAACCTTTTTCAACTTGCGGCACACTACGGGTGTAACTTGAATTCTCGCGGCACACTCATAGATATTATTATTTGTAAATATAAAATACCGTGGTATTTTTTTTCTGTGATTACTGATCTCCTGGTCACAGAGAAGAAAGCTCGATCACTGGTTTTTCGCCGTGGCAAATCATTATGCTTATTTTTCATTCTAATTTAAAAATAGAAAGCAATTGCAATGAAATATTGGACACAAGTTTTTAAAACTAAGCTTTCTTTTTCGAAAACTATCCAACCTTTCACTAAGAAAAAAAGATCACTAAGTAACGAACGAACAAACAAATCTCTTTTAGTTTTAAAACACAAATGTAGGTAATTTGTATGCATGTTTGCTCTATCGAAAGAATTAAATGATATTTTAAAATTTCAAGTTACGAAATAGTCTGCAGCAATAAAGAAGCAATAATAGGCATAACAATGATAACAAATACTTTTTTCAACATTAAAAATGTACAGAAAAGTAACACGGAATGAAACTTAAAGTTGTAGATTCATATAGAGGTTCATAGTAATGTGAAATACAAATATACATTTTTCTTTGTCTTGCAATTTGATTGCTAGAGAATTAATAATTTGTTTCGATTTCCTCGCGGCACACCAGCAGCCCATTCACGGCACACCAGTGTGCCGCGGCACACCGGTTGGGAAACGCTGTCCTAGGCCTTACTTCTACAAGCCGAGTAATAATAATGCTCCTATCTATAGTTGTGAGTAGATCATCAGCATCAACATGATAATAATAATAAATATTGCGGCATCACTTGCCGAACTACGAAGTTTTCATGAAACATGGTCTTCCGGTAACCTTTTCGCCTTAAAGAATAAATTATCCTCTTTAACATAATCCGTCAATAACATTTTCTTCTTTTTTCTTTTTCTTTAACTACACGTTTTATCACATTCCTCAGAATATATCTTTTTCTCAAACACTATTTTAACCATTTAACTTCGCTTTTTTGTACTTTGTCTGACCAAAATCATCTTTACATATTTTCTCTGTTTGTTTGTGTCCGTCTCAAAACACAAAACCTCAAGTACTATTTGATGGAGCTGATCCCAAGATATGGACAATCAAAAATCGGTTTTCCGTATATTTCTATAGGTATAATTATGGATATTTTCCTGATAGACTACCTGCAGTGCTGTTGAGATCAGCGGGTTAGTCTATGCTTCAGTTCCATGCTCCACAATGCTCAGAATGCAAAATACTAATCTATCCGTAGAATAATACCACGCTGAAACTGAACGACTTTCCACTCGTCTTTCTTCAAATATTCATCATCTTAAATTATACATAATATAATTTGAGGGAAAATGCTATGTTTAAGCTTAACTCTTTGTAAAACTTAGCTTGTTAAGGAGTTTGGTTTATTAAAAATCAAACCAAACTCCCTCACATTATGTATTCTGTGACATTGGTATTTGTTCTTACCTTTAAAATGTTTTTCCTTCCCACCTCTCAAAGTTTTTTTTTTTTTTTTTAATTGTAAGAGTGTTTCTGACTCTTAGAGACCCATAAAATAGACTCTTAGAGACCCTTTCTTTCATCCTTTCATTATGATGCTTTCGTTATTATTATTATTATTATTATTATTATTATTATTATTATTATTATTATTATTATTATTATTATTATTATTATTATTATTATTATTTTATTGTGATGTTATTTACTCACATCTGATATATTACAGTAATAATAATACTGCTTTTGGTACCATAAATTACGCAATCGTGCTACGTTTTCTCCCTTGCTCCTATTTATATAACTGGTACGCATAATGGTTCCAATTTTTAATAAACATCACTGTCGTTATATCTACCATAGTAGATATTGAGAACTTTCAATTTTTGATCGTTCAATTTCATCTGTAGCATTTCAGTCTTCTTCTTCTCTCTCTAGGTGGGGTCGACGTTTCTGATGAGTCCTCTGCATAAAATCCTGTCCCGGAATTCTTGGTTACCCTCTACCTCTCTTCTCGTCAACTTCCATTGCCATCACTCTTTTGACCACATAATCGTTTGCTCTTCCGATTACATGAATTGTAGTCTTCTTTCTTAGATCTTCTTAGATATTTCCACAACGTTGGTTCTTCTCCTTACGCTCTCATTGCTTACTTTATCTCTTCTTGTTATCCCACACATCAAATGCAGTATTCTCATATCAATAACATTCATTTTTTATCTGCGCTTTCCTTATTGGCCATGTTTCTGCTCCGTATATCATTGCTGGGCTAACCGCTATTTTGTAAATCACCCTTTTATTCTTTACTAGGATCCTGCGATACCCAAAGAACACCACATACTTTCTTCCAATTTCGCTATTCCTCTTGCATTATGTGTGTTATTTCCACCTTCAAATCGTCATTCTTGGTAACAGATATGAATATTTTTCACTTTTACCGTTACTGGTAATTGTTTCTTTCTTTTTTACTCTAATATTTTAGAGGGGGGCATGGTGGCTCAGTGGTAGAGCGCTTATCTTTGGCGCGTAGGGTCTTTGATTCGATTCCCGGTAAGTTTGTGGTGGACAACATTGTGTCCGTGGCTTCTCTCACGGTACTTCCGTTTCCTCCACTTTCTCATCCCACCAATTCGCCCATCATCATTCATTTGACTTAATCATAGTCTCCCTTAATCTAACGTGCGTGTGCCCTGAACTGAAAGATTTCATTTCATTTTAATATTTTAGACTCATTTTCCCTCTCTCATATTATATTCAGTCACGTGCACAAGCCGTTAGTATTTACCTTAAACAAACGTTTGTCTCTCGACTCTCTTTGTGCTCCTTTGAATCTTATGCATTTCTCTCTGTTGCTAAGGTGCGACAGATTCTAGAACCAACATAGAAGGGCCATAAGTGGTACTTATTGGAAGCTCTGTGGTATTTCACCCCTTTCTCTGTATCTTTTACCTTGAAGTAGTACTTCTTTCCACTGGAGTTTACCTGAACACTGATTTTCAATTCTTTAAAAAAGTATATATTGCTTGTGTAACTATGGCAACCGTCACGTTTCCGCTTAAGAGAGAAAATAAGAGGAAATTAAAGTAAGGCGACGTCCTTTTAAATTCCTTCTCCTTACACACACACTATATTATTACCAATTTACTCATATACACGCGCGCACAAACAATTTTGTTTTAAATTAGAATCTTTTGAAAAAGATAGAAGCTTGAAATTAGTAAATTATTAACACTTCGTCAACAAGTTTGATTTTTATTAGATTCTTTTCATCTCTCTTACATACTGAATGAGAAAATTATAATTTTGTTTAACACGAGGAACATTTGTTTTGAAATTATATTTTAGATTAAATAACTAGAAAGTGAACAAGTGAAACTACTTGGAAATAAGAGAGAAACATATTTTTTTCTCTTGTTGGGTCTGTAATTTCTTGATTGGTCTGATACGGCTTTCCATTCTTGCCTATCTTGGGCTAGACTTTACATTTTCTTGTAGCTTCTTTTCCTATCTTCTATTATTTAGTTCATATATTTCAATCATTCTCTTCTTCTCTTTTTGCTTCCGCCATTCCTTCCATAGCCAATAGCATAACGCTTCCCTTCCCGTCATTCCTTCCTTGAATCATCCTATCCCTACTATTCGACACAATATGCAGTATATGCACAATATGCACTTTTCTCTCTTGTCATTTCCAACATTATTTCATTTGATACCTCATCCACACCATTTATTTATTGTTTAACGTTCTTCTATAGCACAATTATTTCTATTCTGTTTTTCTTTCATGCCTAAAGCCCATGTCACACAACCACGCAACGACACGCTCCGCACATGCGCTTTTATCGATTTTGTTTTTTCAGTTCTATGTTGATAATTCCGATTTTATCATCTGTTCTTCTGTTTTTCCTTAAATGTCTTCTTCGTCTAAGATACGTATTCTAAGATTTTACGGCATCTATTATGGTTTGTTATTTTACTTCCTAAATAACAGAACTTCTCCATCTCTTCCAGCAGGTGACTTTTAAGTAGACAAGTCTGTTTTTCGCTCTCTTGCGCATCTCATAACTTTAGTTTTGTTTCTTATTAATCTTTATCTAGAATTTGCTGTTGCATTCTATTTAGATTTTACAACTGCTGCTATTTTTTCCTCATTATATTCCAACATCGCAATATCATCCCTCATTTCGTTCTGATCTACAATTTTATCGTCTGCGAAAAAACAATTGCGTTTCCATAAATTCATAGCAATTATCAATGTTATTACCTAATACAGGGCTATTCAGAATGATCTTCCCAATTACAAACTTTAATAACTAACGTTTATTAACACGCACATACATGAAAGTTATATCAAATGAAAAATAAACTCGAAAAGTTTTAGTACCTGGTAAAGCTGTTGCATTAGTTGCGCAGCTGACCGCTAGAGAGACAGGAACACAAGATGGCAGCAAATGAAAACAGTAAAGTTTTTGTGTGCTAAATTTTCATAGTAACCAGTTTCAAGGGTTGCAACAACGCCAATCGGTATGGATAAAATTTCAGTCCCTTACGGATAATCCTCCACAGAGTAGGTTGCGGTATCTGCAATTCTTTGCTTACACTCACTGTGGATTTCTGTGGACTTCTCGTGAAACTGGCCAGAATACGCTCCACTGTTTCCGCACTTGTCGATGGGCGGCTTCTTCTTGCAGATCCATCCTGTTGTTTTAAAATTGAATACCATTTACGAATACTGTGTCCACTAGGGAGTTCTTCTCCAAACTTAGTTCTAAAACTTCTTTGGACACTAATAACAGACTGGTAACAGACTGGTTACTTTGAAAATTTAGCACACAAAAAGCTTTCCTGCCTTCATTTGCTGTCATCTCTTGTTACTGTCGCCCTAGCGGCGAGCTGCGCAGCTAATTAATCAGCTCTGCCAGATGCTAAAAGTTTTTGAGTTTATTTTCCATTTGATATCACTTTCATGAATGTACGTGTTTAGAAACGTGAGTTATTAAAGTTTGTAATAGGGAAGATCATTTTGAATAGCCCTGTACAGGGTAACAACATTGATTTATTGCTATGAATTTATAGAAACACATTTGTTTCTTCACATACGTTAAAACTGTAGATCAAAACGAAATGTTTGTAGAACGTCATATGTTTTGTTTAATGGAACATTAGCGAACGAAAGTGTAGTAAACTTCTGTTTTTCATTTCGACAATAACGTCAATACAAATAGATCAATTTAAGCTAAACCTCCTTTGACATAGGCAGAAAGTAATTTGCTGTAAATTACCGAGAACCAGACTCAGACTGGTTTATATGTTTCGAAATCTGCCAAAAAAAAAAAAAAAAAAAAGTAAATTATGCATTTTCCCTGAGAACTGTTTACTGAATCTAATAATGTTGAAATTAAATTGATAAAATATTACACGTTTCAAAATACGTGGCTATATTTTGTAGGTGTCAATTAGCTGTATAATCGAATTTATCATATTCTTATTTGATTTTCAATCATTTTGAAAATGAACGGTGTAATAGTTTATATGCTACTCTATCATCTTATTCATGAAAATATCCTTGACCTACTTGCAACGCATCAGTGCATAATGGCTTGCGGGTTGCATAGATTTAAAGAGCTAAGAGCATTTATTTCTGCGCGTAAAGAGGCAAGAGAGGTTTGGTGTTTGCTTTCCTGATTGGCTGAGGATGTGAAAAAAGATAGGTAAAAAAAGGGATTTGGTTTTAGTTGAGTATAGCATGAATAGGATTATATCAACTTTTATTTTATAGTTTAAGTAACCATTTTTTATTATATGTACACGATATTTTAGTCTCTGAAGTAGCTCACTTCAAGGTAAACACTGAGAAATATAGAGTAGTATATGCACAAAAGGAGAATAGGAGTACTATGCAACAACTTGTTCAGTAATTTCTTGCACGTTAGTCAACGAGTGAATAAGAATTATATTAATGACTGTCATCATAAATTACTACTTTGTACTATTTTTTAAAAAATGTAAAATTTTATAAAGACATAATTTTGTTCGTTGTATTATATGGTTGTAAAACTTTGCTAGCGTACAGAGAGAGACACAAGTTGAGAATTCTCGAAATCAAAAGGAATATATAAGAATAGACGAACAAACGAGTGAATTGACAATGTAAAATTTCACACTATATTATCTAATTATCATATGGTTAATAGTGTTACCCACGAGATGAGAAGTATATTTTTAAATTCAATACACGACGAGAAACATGGCAACTCTCTCCTCTCGTTTTCGAGATAAGGTATTTTACGACTCCCGTGACAAAACTACTTGTGCCTGTATATAAGAAATCAGAAGTTTAATAAGTATATTTGCATTTCATATATACTCTGAAATATTGCCTTGTTAAAATGAGTTACTAAGAAGTTCTGCGCTGTGAAGGGCTTTTATGTTAGTTTGAGTATGAACATTGATTGAGAAACCTGAGAATATGCTTTTTTTTTGGTAAAACTAATGCTAACTAAGTTATTCAACAATTATCACTATACAGAATGTGAATTTCCTGTTAATAGGTGTAAAATTCTACCAAGATTACTTCCAAAAACCAACTACATAAATTTTCGAGATAGGACAAGAGAAGGAAACCTTATTTATCGTCTCATCTCGTCTCATGGACAACACTAATAATAAATAAGACCAAGAAGTCCAAGATGGGCGCGTTACACTGCTTGCCTAGGGAGTAGAAACTACGTGTACAGTGTTAGTTGAAAAGTCTATGAGCCAGAGAGAGAGGAAATTTTGGATAGACTCAGAAGGTGGGAAGAAAAAATATTTCTAAGTGGTACATTGCTATCAAAGTAAAAAGTTCCACATTATTTTAGAAAAATCCCTTAATGAAAATTCCATTATTTTGAAAACTGTAAATAACCAATATATGAACAGTACCTTTCCAGTCCTTTTCTGAATCCTTTGCTCTTCTTGATGGGCGTCCATGCTCAAAATTAAGCGATATTTAATGAAGCAATAAAAGGTAGTATACAGTAATTATATGTGGCATTGAGACAGATCAAAATTTTTTAAAAAGGAGCATACCTATCATACCAATTTTCTTGCATATCAACTATTATTAAGATATTTTTTACGTGGTAAGGGATTCTTTATTGAAGGAAATAGGTGACGAACGATTTGAATAATGCATCTGTTATGTATATAGGGCCTACAGTTTAGCAAAGGTCAAATACAATGCAAATCCATACTATCAAAAATGTATGCTCAAGATACACAAGACAGTTTCTTGAAACAGCATGAGATGTATACACTTCTAAATACCAGTAAAATTAAGTACTGTGGAAAAAATCTTCGTTATTTTTTAGTTTTCTTTAGAAGTTCAGAATCATTATTACCCTTTGGAATCTTTCCCTTTTCCCTCTTCGTGGATTTTAATATGGAGAAAGAAAATAATTAATTTCCTTCTAATTGAAAATTGCCTTTAATTTGCTGCGACCAATCACTGAAACTAAAGTTCCTCGAAGTCAGCTGGGCTTTAATTTTCTGCATACTTCGCATTAAAAAACGTCTTTTCAACTTTTTATTACATGTATTTTGTTTTATTTTCTGTCTCTCCTTTCGCTACGCTCCATGCTCTTTTCTTTCTGCGAAATAACATTTTATTTTTTATTTACAAGAAATTAAAAGAACAGACAAATTAAAGCATAGAAGAAAATGATATTTATTTTAATGTTTATTTCTTAATTGGACTGAAAATCTCATTTGAATCCATTCCGTGCTTCGTGTTTTGTTCCAACGGAAAAGAAAAACAGAAAATTTCCTATAACAAAATTAGATTCTTTCGTATTTCCTTTAATTATAGATATTATTATTATTATTATTATTATTATTATTATTATTATTAGTAGTAGTAGTAGTAGTAGTAGTAGTAGTAGTAGTAGTAGTAGTAGTAGTAGTAGTAGTATTTGAAAGATGTAATAATAATAATAAACATCACTTACAATTCACATTCGTTGACATAACCTAGATCTCATTCTTCTCGTGTAACTTAAGAAAGGTTTCGAATAAACACTACAGTTTTTACGCATCCACTGTTTCATTAAGCAAGATAATATGACGGTAAGGTTAAAGGTATACAACAAAGTAAGCAAATAATTATATGTCAGTAATTGTTTTCAAATTGCAATACAAACAATAGATATATAGATAGGATACATAGTAAATCAAATTGCGTGTCTATGCAAAACTTTAGTTATCCTTGACGAAGTAACAGTGGCTCAACTTATACTATATGTTGCTAAGAGGCAAAGAGGAACAAAAAGTCAAGGTTGCCTAATTATCTTTGGAGACTCTTTAGTATAATTATCAAAGGGGAGGAGTCATTTTTCTGAGATGCTTGTTTGAAAATATGAAATAGATCGTTAAAGAAGAGGCACTCACAAGCATACAAAGTTACTCACAGTAATCGCTTCTTTGTCTTTCTTATAGCTTACTTCAGCAAATGTTATACATATATGATGGAGTAAATATGAGAAGCGGCATCGTATATAAACCATAATTTGCAACATTATAAAGGAGGAAGAGTCTAAAAGAGAAACATCAAAGGTTCCATGCTACATTCATGTTAATGGATATTCTTTTTGGATATTAATGGATATTCTTATCCTTGGACTAAATTCCATTTGAATGGAAAATTGGAACATTTAACATTCAATATGAGGAATACGTTAATCTGAAAATATACCATCTACATTTTAAATTTTCTGTTCGAAGTTCTTCGCCGCAAACTAAGAGTCTTAAGGAGTCCCACGATTTTGAAACAGAATTCACCAAAGCCTCAGACTCAGAACTTGAGGTGCTTCTGTTTTCTTATAAACATTCGTGTACAATTGCTTCAAGTTAACTGAATTTCGCAAAATTTGAGATACCTGTTTCTTTCTAAAGCATTTTTTCATTTGCGTTTCAGTTGAGCTTTGAGAAAAGAGAACGACGATGACGATGTAATCAACATAAAATCGGAAATTTCTAAAATCGCCTCGTACAACATTCAATATTTACTAGATCCTGCTAAATATTAATACATGAAAAGCACCAATTAATACACCGTAATTGAGTCAAACGCACGGTTTACAGGCAGTTTGTACCCCATGCAAGACTGCCTATGACTACAATATATCTTCCCATGGTTCCAAGCTAATTGATAGGACCAAACGTGTTTAGAAAGTTTAGTATTTCGTGTTAAAAAATGGATTTATTAAAAATGGATATTGTTGTGTGTTAAGAAATCATTTGTATAAATTATAATTGGGTCTTAAGTTTAGTTGACATGTCAACATATTTCTGTTAAGCAAAGAGGAATTCAGACACTTATATACAAAAAAAAAAAAAATCAACTCTAGATTCTGAAGCTGTATACTCTTAATGATATACATGTATCAATTTATTTTAATTGGCTGAGTGAATTTTTCTTTGTCCTTATGCAAGATCAGAACGAAACATATTTATGTGGGCTCCGAAGCAAGCCAGGATTTGGATCCGCTGAAGGCGACGATCCACTGATTCGGAGACTGACTTGGATAGACAACTTTGCTGCCAAAACTTCGCAGCCAGAACCTCTCACGGCCAAAATCTTGCACTCCAAAATCTCGCCTGGACGGAACCTCGCAGGAAGAAACCTCACCACAGCGATTTTTTCAGTGTATAATGTTCAAAAATCGCTGTATGTACTGAGTATGGCCGTATACTAAATAAACAACATAAACAGTAAAACCCCTATTAACGGACTCCTCTCACTAACGGACATATCTATAATACGGACTTTTCCTTTTATGTATTTTTACGGGTCACAGATCTCTTTATTTCACGTACACTCTCAGACGTGAACATGGGTATTCTTCTTTTCCCCACGACATTTTAGTAACAGCTTCATAACGGAAGGGACTATTCTCAATTGTATTTAGTACAAAAAATACTTTTAGCAATTTGAAAATAAATCTGAGTACGGTAGACAGGACATCCATTTCAAATTGTTCAGCCGTTTTCGCATCATAATGAAATAGACTATGCTGATTTGAATATGGAGAAAAACTATATAAAGTGTTCCCTTTCAACTTTAACATCGGAATTTTTTAAAACATTGTGATACGTATTTGCTTATATGTAGTGAAGAGTATATAATGTAATGAATAGTATATATAGTATGTAATGAAGAGTATATATACTGTACAGAGCTTCATCTTCTTAACGTAAGGGAATGATGACATACGTTAATCTTTGACAATCAATCTCTGTTTGCAGTTTACACTCTCAAAACAATTTAACTAAAATACATTTGTATTATTATTATTATTATTATTATTATTATTATTATTATTATTATTATTATTATTATTATTATTATTATTATTATTATTATTATTATTATTTCTTTCCCAGAATCTCTTATAGTTATACCTATATTGTTATGGCGAGGTATCGTTCTCAGATTTTGGTCTGTAAGTTTTGGTCCAGCGAGTTTTAATCTACGAGATTTTGGATGGCAAGGTTTTGGCCACGCGAGATTGTGGCTAGGCAAGGTTTTGGCCCGCGAGGTTTTGGACGACGACATTTCGGCCACGTGAGGTTTTGGGCGCCGATGTTTCGGCCGCGAGACTTTGTCCATATACCCCACAGACCATCATCTAAGACTACTGCGCACTGGACGCATCCTTCTCAATTCCACTATCTCACTTCCAAGAGATCTGAAATACAGAAAGACACCACAAATTCCTAGTATTACCCACGAAACGGGGTAGGGAACCGAGACGAGAAGTACGTTTCTCAATTCAGAACGAGACGAGAAAGAATACAAATCTCATCTTGTTTCTGTGGATCTCTCGTGATGTGGAAGAATTCTGATACCCCTAAAAGTTGAGAAAAAAATAAGGGTATAAATTGACAAATCGAGACGAAACGAAAAAGTCATTTTGAGAATCAAGACAAGACGAGACTTCTATAAACTTTGCAAGACGAAACAAGAAAACATTTCTCGACTCATGGGTAATATTGCAATTTGAGATTTTAAAAATTTAGTTAAGTTTTAAATGATTTTGTGCACTATTTCTGTATATAAATTATTTTTAAGAAAAACATGTTTAATGAAGAACAAAGTTATTTTTTATATATAAAAAGAAAGAGTAATAGTAATAGCTTACACAAACATACCATACGCAGCGTGTTTGAAAATGTGATAAGGAGTGTCATTTTAGGCATCGAATAAAACTATGAATATTTTCAATATTTGCTTTAATTGTATAATATTTGTGAAATGTGTGTAAGTTATTAAATTTTTCACCATAATTACATTTTTCTTTACTTTGTCATAATTTGGTAGTCAGAAATAAAACAGAATTACAAGTAACACCAGTATTTAGTATCCTTCGTGTTACTATAAACGCTTTTTTTTTTTTAACGATTCACTATTTTCATTTTGTACAATTTTATAGTTTTATCCAGGGATAAAAGTGGATCCGAAAAGGTAGGGGGACGAATGACGCCACGCCGTCCACCATGCTTATCTTTACCCATTGTAAATTTTTACAAAGTGGTTCGACGCCATAGATATAATTTGGAAGTAGGTTAACGGCGTCTCCCGCATTTCCCCTCACTTTTACTCCTGGTTTTATCTAGATATGGTTCTTCTTTATTCTACGGGAGGCCATGAAGGTTGTTCAGTGATGTTGAGAAATACTAGTATCAGTTTGAGAAATGGGTTCTGCATAAAAATATGCATTATGCCATTATGCAAATTTTTCCCAACTCTGGTAACATTTTTTGTAAATTGATATTAAATGATTGAATGATGTTAATTTTTTAATTTTGTACAATTTTTCTCAATGTACAGGACTTAGGCATTATATATATATATTTAGCCATCGTTTTATATATTTCCTTTTGTCTCTCTCTCTCGTGGTGTTGCATTTTATTCACTCGTGGAAATTGTTCTAATACAATTGCTTTTGCCTCCTTCTGTGACCAGAATATACATGGAAGTGTCATTAGCTTCCATCATGTAACTTTTTCAATTAGTGCATTTTATCATCTATTATTGTAGCAAATACCTTTTTATTTTATTTTATTTTTATTTTTTTTTATTTTTTATTTATTTTTTTTTGTTTAAGAAAAAAGTGCCTATTCAGTTCTGTGTTCTGAGACCAACTTTCATATCCATAAAATACAACGGGCAGAATTAAGCTTTTATATATTTATTCCTTTTAATTTTTATAACATTAGTCGTAAGAATAAATTTTTTGCACGAAAAAGTCCGCAACTTTTATACCAAACATGCTTCTTTCTTTCCAGTGGCGGCCCTTGACGAAAGACACTTCGATAAAAATTTCAATTTTACCGCTATTGAATATAGCTTCCTGAAACTGTAAGTTATTCTTTCTTCCCTCAACTTGTAGCGACAAAATTTAAACTTTTACGGACATGACTTCCTTCAATAGCTGCCATTATTTCTTTCAAATTAGGGATATCTAACCTAAAAGCACACACACTCAAATATATGTGCCACATACTTGTATATATATATATATATATATATATATATATATATATATATATATATATATATATATATATATATATATATAAGTAAACCTTATTTGTAATGTTATTGGGTGTAAAACTACGGTATCGTAAAAAACCCTACCGTGTTCCTATTGATAGGAAAGAGAGAAAAGGAACGTAAATTTGTTACTACTAGTTGAAACGAAAAATCTCTATACAACAAAACGAAGCTCGCAAAGAAAACTAATCCCACAGGGAACTGAGTAAAGTAACCTAACGAACTCGAATTTAGGATGAGAAGATATCGAAGAGACGTCTACAAGAGAGGGAATAAAGATTTCTTTTCTGAATTGAAGGTAGCGCCACGCAACGAGGAGCGGAAACTGAGTGAACATGTCGAATCCACTTTCAATATTCTCTTAACAAGGAGAGACTCCAGAAACATTTTTATTGAGAAAACTCAAGAGAAGATGAAGACTGGGGTGAAGAAAAAAAGTTTTAGAAATCAAAGCAAAAAGGTATAAACGGTTGAAGATATATCCACTGCATCACAGAAACGTGTGCCGAAATATCTCAAATCCTATATTTTAACAGACTTTTAAAGAATTTTCCAGCCTATGCTTCATTCCAGAGGTGAAGGAATGTGCTTCTCCTCCTCAACTCTCCAAAAAAACATAAGAGATAAGTTATGAAAAGAAATTTCTGTATTAAGTTGTATCGGAAGAACAGTAATGTTAAAGCTTCAGTAAAGTAATACATGTCAGCACAAAACACACATTAATTTGAAGTAATGGCATTTTATATTCTTGTATTTTGTGGATTTTTTTAAAAATTCCATTTAATAATGTTACTAAATTACATACATTTTTATTTTATGATTTAGCCTTTTTGGGATATGGTTGGTGCGATTCAATTTTTCTCATGATATCTAGTGAGAAACTATCTTCTATAGCGCACCGAATGGACGGTCTGGAACCATGCGTACGATGTCATTAACTCGGTGCATGTTCAGGAAACAGGTTGACTTGCTCAGGAATTCAGGAGGCAGTGCATTGTTGGGTGTATGAAATTGCATTATGCAGAACAAACAATTACGAAGGATTTTCTTGTACGAGTTCAAATTGGAACATTCTGCGCAACTAGCCGTAAAAATATCAACGGTGCATTCAGATCAGGAGTAGTGACTGAACACACCATATGTCGTTGGTTTATGAAATTTCGTGCCGGTGACAACACTACAAAATAAACCCGGTGGCTATTGATTAACAAAGTGTTCTGATGATCTCTTCAGGAACAAAATGGAAGAGGATATTCGAAAAAGTGTTCGTGTAATTGTTGACTAGTTAGGGATACACCATAACTCTATCATTTAGCGGCTAAGCGCAATCGGTAAGTTGAAAATGTTCGACCCGTGGATGCTACGTCAGGTTGATATCGGACAACAATAATCGCCGTCTGTAAGTATGCAGTTCTCTGAATACACAGAATAACTGGAAAAGTTTCCTGTGTCGAATTGCCATTTCTGACGAAAAGTGGATCTACTATGACAAATGTAAACGGTCAGGACATTGCTTAGATCATGATCAACCTTCAGGAAGTTTTCCAAAACCATGTCTCCATCCGCAGATGTTGTTAATGATGTGATCGAGGATACCCATCATATCCTTCTCCTTTACAGTTCCGATCAATGCTATACACAATGAATAGCTGCGCAAAGTTATTTGCAAGCATGAGCAATGTTCGACAGAACATGGTGTCCTCATGTTGTACGAAAGTGCGTACCCACATGTTACACAAAAATCAATCTAAACTTTCCGTGAGCGATAGTATAAAACCCTACCTCACTCAACGTTTTCTCCTGATGTCTCTCCCACTAACTATGACTCCAAACTTCATATGAGTTATAGTGTAAAACCCTTCACAACCCAACGATTTCTGTGATGTCTCTCCCACTGACTATGCCAAACTTCCTGTGAGTTATAGTATGAAACCCTTATCACCCAACGATTTCTCCTGATGTCTCTCCCACTGACTATGACTCGAAATTTCCTGTGAGTTATCATATAAAACCCTTCATCACCCAACGATTTCTCCTGATGTCTCTCCCACTGACTATGACTCGAAATTTCCTGTGAGTTATCATATAAAACCCTTCATCACCCAACGATTTCTACTGATGTCTCTCCCGTGACTATGACTATAACTTCTTTCAGCATCTCGACAATTTCTTGGCAGGGAAGAATTTTCCTGATGACAAGTAATTCGTCATGTGGTAAAGGATTTCTTCAGATCGGAAACTCGAGACTTGTACGGTAGTAAAATCCAATCGTTACCAGAGCGATAGCAAAAGTGTGTGGTGGCATCCAAAGACTATTTTGACTAACCACACCCTTCCCCCTTCTTGAAAGTGGCGCACATCATACCGATATTTCAATCGCACTAACCAAACACTTTCAGAACCCAACACACACAGGCTCCATTGAAATATTTGTTACTAAGAACTCCGAAAATCATATTTTTGACAAACATTATTGCTTCAGAAATACCAATAAAAATAAGTAACAACGTATTTACATCATAATGCAATAGTATTATTGATAAAGCTATTTCATAGCAACTATATCTACATCATTCGTTTTTATTCTATTTTCTTTAATTGGGTCATTCAGAGCACAAGGAAATCAAGTCCAATTACCAAGGTGAGAAAAAGAGACAAAGTTTGTACGATACGCTTCAGTTCTTGGAAAAGTTAACACTGTTTATAACATAAGTGTTATTTACATTCCCTTGTGCACTGAATGCCAGTTATATTATACACAAACATTTATAGAAATTTTCCCTATAAACAAATCTCCGGAAATGCAATTTCACTGTTACAGAACGCCGAAAGGACAGGACATTTTTTTTTCCTAAAACAATCTAATTCGAAACGTGTAGCATATAGGCGGAAAAAAGTAAGTCATGAAACTACACAGGAGCTACTATGAGTATCTATTACATAAATATCTTCTTTTAAGAATCGTACAGTACTTGTGCAATTATTATTATAAAGGATACATGGATATCGGGATGACTTTTCAAATGAAAGTAATACTAAGTTGACTTTTATGTCACATATAAAAGATAATATTCAGAAACCTGTTGAATATTATAATATCGATATCGGATGTTGACTATTAATAAACAGTTGTTTGTTAAGTACGCACGAGTTTAATGTGAGTTGATTATTTATTGATTAGTTATTAAGTTACAATACAACGTACTTTCCCAGCAACTAACCTATATGAGACGTGTACTTACTTAATCTTTAGTGTGCAATCTAAGGCCCATCACCTGGAATCGAACTTGGCTCTCTAGAACGAAAGCCATAGAGCCAATAGCCATTTCCACTTTGACTACTGAAACACATAAGCAACTATTGTTTCTTTCTTTTGGGTAAGTTAGTAAATTTAATGATAAAACGTCAACTCACAATGCAAAATGTATTCTTTATTATAACTACAGGTATACCACCCTAACTCAACTCTTACTACGCTGCTACACTACTGTTCCTTAGTAGCCCTATATATATTGTATATATATATATATATATATATATATATATATATATATATATATATATATATATATATATATATATATATATATATATACATAAATTTGTGTAATTGTGTAATTGTGATGAGACATATATCTCGAACATTATTGGTGCCAGAAAAAAGTGTTGAGTCCATTGGCACGTTAATAAGTGCAAATGCAACAACAAAATACGACTCGAAACGCCATTTAAAATTAAATATGACAAACTATAGCCTTAATTATTTTTTTTTCAAATGACTAGTTTGACGCAATATAAATAAATGCTTATTTTCATTCTTTGACGCATTTACGTATTTCGCCTAAGGAAAGTTCAAAGTGAAGAAAGAACGAAAGTTAGTGCTTTCACTCTACCTCCGAAACATTGCAGGTTGTTTTCTTCTTCTGTAGATTGGGTATATAAAGAAAACAGTAACATGACATTGCATTCTAGTTTAAACAATTGCCACGATAACGCTCCCACAGTTTTTCTGATCAATTTCGAATACTGTACAATGACTAAGAGTTGGTGTCAAGTTTCCCCATCGTTTGGGCATGTCAGTACAGTTTGGGTATCAACTTCAGACGAAGCTCACAAGGGAAGAGAGATAGATTATATTTCGAAGTGGAAGATGGTTTATATACCAATCGGAAGCACTAAGATCGCCTATTACGAAACTGTAATAAAAATTTTCCGAATGCATATACTGTGCGAGTTATATTAACATACAGGATGTCCAGAAAATCCATTTCCACCCCTAGAAATCGCAAGCGACGAGACAGATGCCAAAACAGGGAAACACGTGTTTGATCATTTTAAAAGTACAACGTATCAAAGCAAAAAGTGCTGCCCCATGGCCACCCGCAGGGTACCATGCGGGGTCCAACTCAAAATTTTCAAATGGCAAGCGGGGTTAAGTGGCATATCTTTTGAAAGCTGTTGGGAAATAAAAGCAGATGGAATAAGTCTGAACACTCTACGATAACACTGCGCCAACATCTTGCGTTTTAGTTCTTCTATCTGTAGTCGTGTTTTAGTTTGTTTTCATTTTAATTCTTGTACTCAACGGAAAGAAAGGAAATGCCCCTACTGTGAGATTCTGGTCTTTGGGCCTAGTAATGTCTAAATAAATAAATAAATAAATAAATAAATAAATAAAATAAAATAAAATAAAATTAAGAAATGAAGAAAAGAAAAGAAATAACATTTGACATCTTTGAGTATAGAACTGACTAGTTAAGATATAACGTACAATTATAGTGCTTATGCTCGTTGTCTGGAATGAGTATAAAATGATTCAAACAAAAAATGTTCTTGCACCAGGAGCAGCGAATACGCACAAGTGTCTCACAATAACAACAA
Organism: Thermobia domestica; assembly: GCF_964235325.1. Lineage (NCBI taxonomy): Eukaryota > Metazoa > Arthropoda > Insecta > Zygentoma > Lepismatidae > Thermobia > Thermobia domestica. The sequence goes on along the minus strand of NC_137466.1, from coordinate 100,447,369 downwards.
GTGCCGATTGAAAAATGGAAAGCGAATGCACTCGGAGAATCGAAACGACGATGTACATTTTGACCGGCCGCCATTTTGTACAGGTTAATTTTAGAAAGTCGAGATTGTTCCGTCTTCTTTCATTTATCAACAGTTTCTTCCAATTATATGTTACTTGACCCCCTTGCCATTTGAAAATTTTGAGTAGTATCCCGTCTGGGACCCTGTGGAGGACCCTGGGACGAATATTTTTACTCACAGCCATTGTACTTTTGATATGATGACAAACGTGTTTTCCTGTTTTGATATCTGTGTTACTGTTTCAGATTTATGGGGGTGGTCATAAGCTTTACAATGACGTTTTTGCTGACACTTTGACCGACCGGCATTTTGCATAAAGTAATTTTAGTGAGTCAAGAATTGTTTCGTCTTCTTTAATTTCCCAACAGTTTCCAACGGTGTGCTACTTGACCCCCTCACCATTTGTAATTTTTGAGTTGGACCCGCCTGGGGCCCTGAGAGTGGCCCTGGGACAACACTTTTTGCTTTGACATGTTGTACTTTTAAAATGATCAAACACGTGTTTTCTTGTTTTGGCATCTTCTCACCGTTTGCAATTTCTAGGGGTGGAAACGGATTTTCTGGACATCCTGTATGTTCATATAACTCGCACAGTATATGCATTCGGAAAAATGTTATTACAGTTCCGTAATAGGCGTCATTAGTGCTTTCGATTCGTGTATAAAACATCTTTCACCTCGATAATCTCCCTCTCTTCCCTTGTCAGTATAAAGCAACAGCATCCATTCTTTTTTATGGAATTTCGTTTCACTCGTCCACATTACGGCTCGTCTTTCTACATCCACTTTACCTTCCTATCCGGTTTTTTAAAATACTTTTCGCGGTATGATGAACACGTACACACTAAGAGTTGTGGTGTAAATCAATCGAGATGGTTATGGTCATTCATTGTTGACGAGTGCTGGCAGAAGCAACAGTCCCATATACTTCGGCATTTCCGTTCCTTCCTGATAGAATTATTTTGAAATCTTATGTGTTACATCGAGTAAACTTGATACAATAGCAATTATTTTTATGTAGATGGGTTTTAAGTAGGATAGTTATGATCGATTATGTCCTTCAAGAATGGTGAACGAAACACTGTTCCATACACTCAGCATAAGCAGACTGAAGATAGTTCTATTCTTTTCTGATATAACAAGAACAACTCCGGCACAGTGTGAGCCACGTTAGAAAACTTTGCTTAGTGATAGTGATGGTCTTGTAGAATGATTTAAAGCAAGTATAAAACTGTCAAGTTAACCAGTATGAGTAGCATTTACATGAAAAAAACAGTCATGTACCCTGGCTTATTTGTATGTTTTGCATTATTATTATTATTATTATTATTATTATTATTATTATTATTATTATTATTATTAGTAGTAGTAGTAGTAGTAGTAGTAGTAGTAGTAGTAGTGCAATAATAATAATAATAATAATAATAATAATAATAATAATAATAATAATAATAATAATAAGAAGAAGAAGAAGAAGAAGAAGAAGAAGAAGAATGAACAATGTATTTGTGAAGATGTAATAAAACTGTCGAATTAAGAACCCTCAAAAAAATATAAAACTAATTAATTTAATCCTAGTTAATGACGTGTACACGTAGTTTTATACGGGGGGGGGGGGCTGCAATCTAAACTTAATGCGTTTACGACTTTCTGACGACGTGTACCGCGAACAAAGTATAGCTTACATTGCTGCCTACCTACTGCAATATACACAATTTGTTTCCTGTTGTTTACAAAACATACTTAGTTTACGTTTTGAAAAGTCGCTTCAATTTTTCATTAAACGATTCTTGGAGAATAATTTCTGGATTATCCTCCTTCTAAAGATAATAAGCTAATTCAATTAGCATAAATTTGTTAATGAATCAAACCCCAGTGGAAGAGGAAGTCATTTTGGATTTGCCGTCTTTTTTTTATTATTATTATTATTATTATTTTAATACTAGGTTCAAAAATTTGGGCTTTGCATCAACGTAATACTTTGTACTTTCAAGTGTTTACTACTTGAAACGAAATCACTACTTTTCTGGAGGGAAGATGTCATCGCTCAATGCTGTATTGAAGAAATCGATAAAAAGTACGACGGTACCAAGAGAAGCAAAATTTGAAGTTTTGGTATTGTCAAAAGGAAACAACAACAATGGAAAGGATTTGGGAAGGTATCGGCAAGGCCTGTTCAGTAGGTATCATCCCGGCCTGGTAGGACTGAAGGAAACCCTGGAAAATCCGTCAGGATGGCAGCGGGAATCGAACCCACGACCTCCCGAATGCGAAGATAACGCTATACTTAAATTATACTGCATAAAAATATAGTTTTGGAGCTAACATTATGCGAGTAATCTTTATGTACACAGTATTTTGTTTCATTCTTATCTTTAAAACATAGAGTGGTTCATCCTAGACTGAAATAAATGTTCTTACATGAGCAAAACTCTAAAAATGTATTCAAAGGTAAGCTGTGTAAAATTATTACAATAAAAAGCTTTAAACTCGCTTGGAGTCAATACCGAGCAAGGCTCTCGTTTGTTCACATGCTGGTCTCTACTTTTCATTGCAAAATAGTTGTTAGGTCTTTTTTTATTTATTTTTTAAAATACAATGCTCTGGTGGTGCTATGGAAACTATGTTTGGGGTTTCTCGCTCCCTTTGTAAAGGTAAATGTGTGTGTAGGTGTTACATACAGGGTTTTAATGATGTATTTGTGTGTGCTCTTAGTGTGTTTCCATGGTTACCGTTTTTGGCTTAGGTAAAACAACAGATTTTAGACGGAACTTTTCAAACACATGAGGCAGCTAACGTTTTACCTCATAGAGAAAGAAGTACATAAAAAAAGAAAACTAAACCTAAAGTATATACATATGGCAACACGTGACTTTTCCAGATGCAAAGATATGTATATTCACTTTGAATTTGTACGTGAGAGGCATCAGGTGTTGAATCATCAAATTGCTGATGTTTTTGTTATACACAGTAATTATACGATGAAACAAGACCATCGATATAAACTCGTTACTGATACTTTCTCATTAATTCTAGTTAAATGGATACATTTGTTTACTCATAAAAAAATAATAAAAAGTTCAATAGCTCCGACGTCGAGCAAGTTAACGGGTGTTACTTAAGTCGTAGCTCTCTGCTGTCTGTGTATTATACAAAACATTGTGATAAAGCTGTCTTAAACAAAAATTTGGAAAACAGAAGTAGTTTAAGAGACCTATGCATAATCGAACATAATTTTGTATATATAACGATAATCTCAGGTAACATTAACAAATTATAGACGTCCGCTACGCTGGTCTACTGACTGCCTTTGGTTCGATTCCCGATGGAAGAGCCCTAAAATTTGAATGCATTCCAGTGGTTCAGGTTTCACCTTAAGGTGTAGGTCCACATCTCATATAATTTTCGTGAACAACTGAACCCCAATCCACTAAGAAGTTAACAAGTTATAAAATTCAGAAAGATGTGGGTATCAACCCCAAGATCCATACTCTTATTGCATACAGACATGATATGAAAAAGTCTAACCAGCAGCTGATTTTAAGATACCAGGTTATGCATAAGCAATAAGTAATATATACAGTCATATAAATTAATTACAATATTTCCAATGAAACATTTATGTATTTTCTTTCAAATTGTGTGTCCTTAGGGCAGTGGTTCACAACCTTATTAACTGACTTTTTTTCAAGCGTTTGATTCCCCGTGGGGGACCTCGGTCGAAAATGTTAAAAGCTTTTTCAGACCAGCCATCCTGAGTAAGATTTTTCTTGGGCTTTCCTCATTTACACCAGGCAAATGTCGGGATGGTACCTAACAATGGTCCCGGGCCGCTTTCTTCCTTTCCTATTCCTTTCTTCTTATCCAATTCCCCGGGTAGTGTGAGCGCCGAGGGACGTCATCCCTTGGGCTAACATGGCCATAGATGCCGAAAGCCCAGAAGTCTAATCCTCCCCCACACCTTTTACTGATCACACATGACATCACGACATGCTTGATTTTTAAAAATTAATAATAATATAAATTATAATAGTGTGAACCTATTGTGGTTCTATGTAATACAGAACATTGTTGCTACCGCTGGAGGTGTTGGCTAATATAACCTGCTTCAAAATTGATTTTTACTAATTATTATTAAATTCTTCATGACTTTTAAATTCTCTAACTTCGCGACACAACCTACGGGATTATGCGACACACCAGTGTATCGTGATACACGTGTTGGGAACAACTTTCTTAGGGCATATACGTAAAGTTTACAAAGAAACTATATTTTAAGAATAACATCACTGGTGTTACAGCCTGAGAAGTGTTATGGCCGTTCAAACTTTAAATTATAACAAAATTTTGACTACTATGTTAATTGCCAAAAGGAGATTGAATGCAATTCACATATGAATGCGTAAAATTCAAATGAATATAACTTATACAACATTAATACGAATAGAATCGAGGGGAAAACATCAATTCGTGAGAACTTTTTTCTTCATATTTTGTGGTGACGAAGAACTTTCTTTCAATCCATCAGGAGTCAAGTGGAACTTATATTGTAATATTAATACGTCTCATAATATATCTCAGAACTCATTTCCTCAGGGAATGGAGTGGAGCTTTCGCCGTCAGAAGCCTTTGTCTTACACTTGTAGTTTGTCTGTGTAATGTTCTTGAAAGTGCAAAATATTACTCTGTAAAGTAACTAATAATCTTGATATGAAATTCACTCTTGCCCTATTTGTCATCTAAACTTACTAATGAAGTCATATTGTTTTGTTGACATATTATATATCAATAGGAACACACCGACAACACAAACTACTTTGTTAAATAGTATTTTCTAACTGCTAAATACAAGTACTTACGCAAAGAAATTTTAGAATTAATTTTTGGCTTCTTCGAAAAAAAAAAGTTTTAAAAAATGCAGTTAATGTTACTTTACCTACATACCAGTATATAATGGGTATTTTATAGAATGCAAGTATACTTACAAAATATTCTCAAATAAAATTAATCTTCAAAACCCTTGAAGGTAGAAAGATACCTCAAAATACACACCTAGAAAAAAAGAAAGAAAAATTAGCCTGTATAACCCATGTGCAGCAGAATATTTAAAATTAACATGTTTATTTTTTGTGCTAACTTGTAAATACTATCATTTCACTATTGTTTTCAATGTCTTTTAGAAAAGGAGAGTTTTAAACAATAATTTAATCTCAACTTCATTCCTTCTATCAGTTCTCATCTCACAGCTCGTCTGGATCGTCAACGTCAATCAACTCAAGTAACGTGATGACCCTTTAATATTACAAAACTTTGGCTCTTAACTTTACTAAACTTCATCACGGTGTGAACAATGAGGAATAATGAGATTACGGCTCAATTTCAATCTCATAACTACAATTGCCTTCATAGATCTACAGCCTATAAGATAGACCTGCTTTTTGCTACATCTTTGCTTGCGAATACTTTATCAGCTTTATTTGTTCTGAGATGGTGCCTCTTTTATTTTACACTCAACTTTAAATCTACCCAGTCTAAGCTAGTTTTGTTTTTGCTTGTCTCGCTGCCTCAGCGTTTAAACTTGTCAAAAATCTGCAGATTGACGACTATTGATTACAGTATCTAGCTCTACCTTTATTCAACATATGAGCGGCTCGGAGGAAACATATGAATGTCACATTTTCTAAGTTTCGAGTAAGCTGGAAAAGAAGGTTCAACATTTCCATGTAATTCAATGCAACGACACATACCAAAAGAAGCTTTCCTGCCATCTGCTGGTACATTTCCGAAATTAAACTACCTACATACTGTTCTGTGGTACGAACCCAACCCATTCCATCTAATAATAACTCAATTTCACTGGAACTGGCGCTTACCATTGTCTTCTACCGAGCCGCTCATATATACGAGATAGCGACTAACACTAACAAAGCTATTTGTGCTCGTGTATCATTGAAAACACCCGGAACCATTTTTAACATTAAACTGAAGCCAAATGTCATCTCATCTACTTCGATGCAGAAATACAACTTTAAACTTAATTAAAAGGAAAACTATGTTTATCTGTTAGTGTGAAACTAAGATAAAACAGAAAACTAGTCAGAATAATACCATATCATTTGCATATAAACCATCATTTACTTATACTGTGGTTGAGCTTGGAATTCGATTTGGAATTTAATGTCCTTTTACATCACCGAGGCTATAAATCGAACTTGTATAAATCGTGAATATTCAGCTTAACATGGGATCCCACCTACATGAGTTTGAACGCCGGTCTGACGGGCCGAAGGTGCATATATATTTTATAAACAAAACTGTAACTTAAATATCTGTCCTTATTCACACTGGTTAGTCAAGTCAACCGAGTTATCTCGTATTACAGTGTACGAAGAACTCTCAGTTGGATCATATGTCATCAGCTCATCGGCTCCTATCACTGTTATTTCTGCTTTCCAGATTGGAAATAACTATTTCTTAACGCAAGCAGTTCTTCAATTTTACCATAATACTGTGTTTTTACCGGATGCCCTGTACTCCCATTGAGAACCAAAATTGGAATCACAATGCTCATTAGGTTATAAGGGAGCATATAATACATATTTTAAATTGCCTAACAAATATAAATTATGACGTAAAATTGCTTATATGGTAAGAGATTAACCAGAGGAGCAACTGAAATAAAGTTGAGTATTTGAACGATATTAGAATTTTGTGTTGCAAAATACTTATTATATTTATTAACTCAGCAATTCATGTTTTTGAATTCTGCATCACTGGGGTAGTTGATATCGCGTGTGCCTTTGGTGTATTTAGTCCTAGGTTCAGTTCCTGGTGCAAAAGCAGAGAAAGTTTGAATTCATTACAGTGGTTCGGATTCCACATTAAACTTTACATTCACGTCTTATATAGTCTTGCTATTGAAAAGGAAATGCTAAACTTCAAAAACAAATACCTTTATAATTATAGTTTCATAACGATAGTGAACGATTGTTCTACAATGTTCAAGTAATGAGCTGGTTTTCAAAATAAATCATGGACAGAGAACCAAAAATTTTATATCTCACATTATAAATACTTCGACGGAATTTACGTGAAATATAATTACAGTTCTTGTACAATGTGATTTCTAATTCGGAGAAAAGTTAGCCCAATAAGAAATCACTAACACACAACACAAGCACAGTACACTTTTTAAAACATTAAATATATATCTTGTATTTAAAATTTTTATGATAGGAAGACCTATGGGGGAAAGCAGAACTCTGAATTCCATGCGACTTCTGACGTTCCCTATCTCACTTTTGCTTCTTCCTTTTATCTTCAATCGTTCGTGATTTATAAATATTACTTTATTGTTATCTGAATGTGCAAGAAATTACAATTAAACGGTTGTCATTGCGTCAATGGTGACACACACTCAGAAAAAAGTCTTCCTACAAAAGTTTGCTTTCTCATCAATGACCTTTTCAATAGGGTTAAAAATTATACACCATATAGGGTGATTATCGGTTATTCATCAGGTTTGAAAGGGCTATTATAAAGGAATATATAACATACATAATAACGAATGATAAACGTGAAAATATTCAGAAACAGTCCAAATTTAATAACTACTGTTACAATGTTTGATGTGGATTATTTCGTCTCACGACACGTATCTATGCGATAGTTTAGTTCGACCTGCACGCGCTCTATCATATCCCTACTTATAATGGTCATAAATGCAGCTGTATGCGAACTTGGAGCTCACCCAAAATCAGATGAGCAAATATGTCTTCAACATTGGAAGGGACGTGTAACACCGTTCCCATAACCTTTTTTTTTAAGCGATGTTCAAATTTTTATGAAGTTGAAAAACAATGTTGTGGAGGATCAGAGAAACAGAGTTGTCTTCCAAATAGGGAGGCGGGCAAATTTGAAGCTTATTCTGGGAGGACATAAATTTCATCTCACCTTCATTTGTAGCAATCGGACACAAAACATCACATTTCACCCCGAAAAAACACATTTCAAATTGGATTATTGGGGAGACATGCCCCCCTCTTTCCCCGGAATTTGCGCCAGTGCCCAAAGTTGTTGGTAGTGGAGGCAGATACATTGTGCCTTTCACTTCCTCTAAATGCGAAAATCACAACTTTTAGATTGGAAGATCTAGGGGACCATGGGAAAACCGTTGTCATCTTCAGCACATCTCCCAGTCTAACAGCGTAGGTGTTCTCGTCCTGTGCTTTTACCTTTCATAGGCAACTAATATCCTTAAACTGTCCATACCATCTCAAATGTTTTGGTGATCAGGAATGCTTTCTGCTGCATACATAGGGATGCGCACGAGACGAGTCTAGACAGCATTTTCCTGACAAAATTCGAGTCGAGACACGGCTCTTCCAATAGAGAAATATACATTTTTCGATTCGAGACAGCACATTTTCGAGACGAGACAGCCACAAATCTTGTCTCGTGCGCATCCGTATGCATACAGCCATTTTGGAAACTAGGCTTGTGCTGCCAACTATCTCTACAGCCAAGAAATCAAATTTAAGCGTTTAAATGTTTTTTTTTTCGTTTCATCATTAGCACAAACATATTGTATTAATGGTTTTTGATATATATATATATATATATATATATATATATATATATATATATATATATATATATATATATATATAACTTTAAAATCCATAAATTCATATTTAAAATTCTGGTGTGGTAGGAGCTAATGAGGAACAAGCAAAGTACTCCATTAATGCATCTCACATATTTTCCTATCCCACCTTTTTGTTTCACGCTTTTATCTTCAAACATTTGTGATTTATCAACATTGGATATTTTATCTGAAACACCCAGTATATATAAATCGGTAACAAACAAATAAAATTACTGAATTTTAGTAAGAACAACACCTGGCCAAAATCAAATCACAATTTTCAGCTCTGAATGATTTTGAAACAAACATAAATTAACTTCTCTTCACTAAGTAACTTTCGCTTTTATAGTGTGAGTTTCTCTCTTGTTTTTAATGAGACACGAACTACAGATGAGAAGAAGGATTGGGGGGGGGGTGTTAGAGAAGATTAAAAGTGATGATTTGCAACAATAGCATAACAGCGATATTGTGTTCCATAATGAACCAGTTTGGCACGATCTCTTTTCATCTTTTCTTCTTTTCTTTCTAACACAAGATCGGCTTAAGCACGAAGGAAGGGAAGATTACAAAAGGAATATATATATAAAGAGACGGAAGATATTAAAAAAGGAGGTTAGGTTATTAGAAAGGAAAAATGTATGAAGAAATTACAAAACGCAAATGAGCAAGTGAACATTACCAAACACATCTTCATTTTTAATGAGTCTCAAAAGACATGATCAGTTTTCATGACTGCACATCACGTCACAAGATGACACAATACAATTATTTCCTCTAGCGTTTAACAATGTACGTAGTCTATATCTGCATGTGGAAAAGAACATTTCGACGCCACAAGCAAGAAAACTGTCATAGATAGATTCAGAATACAAATTTATAGTTACAATAGAATCAAATTTAAAAAGGGAGTCTGAGCTAGAGTGCTTACCTCTAGTGCGAAATGTTGCAGGCTAGATTCCACTATGTGACCTTGT